>NW_013550561.1:10500-16017 GCF_000709125.1 Exophiala aquamarina CBS 119918 | reverse complement strand
TTCTATTCTTCTCCGTTAGCTATTCTAATTAGGTAATAGGCGTCTCTAGTATCTAACGCTATAAACTATACGGCGCCTAGGAGGCGATTCTATAGCTTATTCTATCGAAGAATAGAATAATAGTCCTTAATAGTTTTATTATTAAGTAGTCTATAGTTAATATATAGTCGTAGTAATCTATCCTTCTTTATTACGAAGAGTATACTATAGAATATAGATCCGTACTTTCCTACCTTTAGTTAGCTTCTTCTTACTAAGCCCTTTACTTCTAGTTTCTCGATATAGTCTTTTAGGAAGTCTTCCTCTTTCTTTAAGAGTAACTTTAACTATTCCTTATAGTTAAGTACTTCCCCTTCTTTTATAGGTATTCTATAATCCTAAGGCTAATATTCTAGAAGTACTACCTTACCTTCCTTTTCTATAAATAGTTCTTTATATTTTATATATTCCGGGGGTAGCTCTTCGATATTAGTTTAGATTAATATTCTACCTCTCGGTCGTATCTATATCGTATTACGAACTAGGTTACTAGAAGGGTCGCTAAGGATAAGCCGCCTATACTCGAGGGAAACGAGGAAGTTAGCCGATAGAGAACGAGGCTACGCTACGTAACTAAGGAATAAACTATAGAGGACTATAGACTACGAATATAGTCTAGGTAAGTCTATAGTCTAGGCTAGTACTATATATATATACTTATTTACCTAGATAGTATAGTTCGTAGTTAACTTCGTTAGAAATTCTATACCTATATTTAGAATATAGTCCGACGAATAAGTATTTCCTTTATCATCTTAGTTAATACTCTAGTACCTACTCTATTAAGGAACCCTACCTTAATTAGAACTACTTACAGCTCGGATTATAATACTTTAACTACTACTTAATTAGTATTAGATGTCTAACGTAGGATTATCTCGAATTAGATCCCCACTACCTAGCGTACGTCTACTTATAGCCTTAAATAATTCTTTAAAGACTAATATCGTTTAGGATAGTAGCTCCGACGAAGACTCCGACGTAGATATAGTTAACGTACTAGGACTTACTAATATATCTCGGGATAGTATTAAGGTAGAACTATTCTATGGAAATAGGGAGAAGCTAGGATACTTCCTTATATAACTTAAGACTACCTTTAAACTTAATCTAACTAAGTATACTAGGGTAGAGGATAAGGTTATATTCGTAGCTATACACCTTAAAGGAGTAGCGTTCTATTAGTTTAAACTAGTATAGAACGACTATCTCGAATCCTCTAGCCCTAATAACGAAACTAAGGTATACTTTAGGAACTTTACGTAGTTTAAGACAATAATTAAATAGATCTATAGTACGGTTAATAAAGCTACGGTAGCTTCTCGCACTATCTATACCCTTAAATAAATAGGATCTATAGCTAATTATTATTCGGAATTTAAGAAACTAGTAAAGGAACTAGAGTATACGAATAATAATATCTTTAAGGATACGTTCTATAATAGATTAAAGAAGGAAGTTAGGAAGGAAATAATAGAGCGCCCGGAAATATATAAAGATATAGTAGATAAAGCTATTAAACTTAATAACCGACTATACGAACTACGTATAGAAGATAATTAAGGAAGGAGCTCAGGAAGACGAGGGTACCGGGGGTATCGATATTCTCCTCGAGCTAATACGGGACGCCTACGAGACTACGAAGACCCTATAGACCTAAACGCTATAGAACGTTATAATGCCCGACGAATAGGCCTAGGTAGAGGCCGGAATATAGGGCGGGAGGCTATAGAAGGACGAGATCGAGAGAAAGAAAGATAAAGGAAGGAAAACCTATACTATAGATATAGTAAGCCCGAACACTATATACGCGATTACCTAGAAAAGAAAAGCGCTCGAGGACTATATATAATAAATATATAGAGCGGTAGTATAGACGACTTAATAGCGAAAAAGGCCGATACTATTAATGAAGAGACCTAAAAACCTACCGAGAGTAAGGGTAAACTAGTATAGAAGGACTACTAAGAATCGGATAATCCCCGAGGGTTAGGTAAGTTAAATACTAAGTAATTAGAAGAGGAATTCTAGTTAAGGTATTAGACTAAGAAGCCTAAAGGATCTAAGTATAAGACTTAAAAGAAAGAAAAGTTCGACGAACTTCTAAAGGAAGAATAGTAGAGCGAAGTAATATATAATACGAGGAGAAATACCGTAGGATACGCTTAAGAATTATAGTATTTCTACTACGAGGACGACCACTAGCTCTATTTAGCTTTAAAGACCGAAAAATAGTAGTTTCTATATAGAGATAGAGGGAGTATAAAACCTCGGGAATAAGAATAGAGGGTCTAGGAAACCCTAGCTATAATAATAGCCGATTTTAAAAAAGAAACGGTACTTATAAATATAGATAACTATACGATAATTAGAATAAGATTCTAGAAGATAATTAACGGAGTTATAGTATTAGATAGAAGAGTAACGTAGAAAACGTTTAGGACGGCGTTAATCTATAGGTACCGAACCCGAGGATACTAATAATATAAGTATACCTATACGTATACGGAAGACGAGGAACTATATTAACTAAAAATTTAGCGAGAAGAAGACGAATAGGCACCGATAGACGAGATATTACGATAATATAAGAACTTTACGGAATTCTATATATATTTCTAGGATTGAAGGGAAGGAGAAGCCCTATACCGTTATAACTTAGGCGCCGCTCCTAGAAGAGAATAAAAATATATATAGATCTAGAAATATAACGACTAGAAATACTCCTTATAAGCCGAATATACGTATAATACGTATAACGGGGAGGCTTACTTTACGACCTTTAAAGGACTAGGTAAAGGAGTAACCTATATAGAAGGATAGTTAGTTTAGCTTAAGTAAGGACTATTTAGTTTTAGGACGGTAACGCTACTACCGCCTTATTATAATATATCTATAATAGAAAAAGGACCCGCGGATAAGATTATACTAAATAAGCCCGACCTAGTAATTATCCGAATCTACTACTAGGTAGTAGGACTAGCGGAAAACTTCGGGATATAGTATAATCCCTAGGGATAACCGAAGAAAGAAAGAATCGGTATAATAATCTATAAATATACTTAGGATAAATACGAAGATAAAGAAAATAGCTATACGTACGATTATATAGACTACGTATTCCCTTTTCTATTTAGAGAAGGAGAAAATAATAACTAATTAGAAGAATTACGATAGTAATTAAATAAATACGAGAAAATAAGACTATAGAGAATAATATATACCTACCCTAACGACGTAGTATTAAAAGGGGAAGAAAATAAGGTAATAGTATCGGAATATTATCTTATAGTATTTATTACTAACTACTACTAGGTAAGTATTAAAGACGGTATTAAGAAATTAATATTCTACCCTAGCGGACTAAGGTAATTAATCCGAAGACCGATTAGCCTAAACGGATACTACGATCTAAAATATCTAGCGGTAGCTTCTTACTATTCGTATAATATAGTAGGGGGCTAAGTAGTACGATATAACCTACTAGTATAAATAATCGAAGGAGTATAAGTATAATTAGTATACCTAGATAATAAAGAAGAAGAATAGGAAGAAGTAAACGCTAAAGAATTAGATAAGGTTTCCGAAGTATCGTTAGAAGAAGAAGAAAAATATTACGTAGCTAAGGTTACGAGGAACTAAATTAAGATTATAATAAAGTACTAGAAATATAGTAAATATATAGAATATACTAGCGAGACTAGAAGATACCTCTATATCTATTACGATCCTAGAATAAAACTATAAGAATATTAGAACGAAATTAATATATCGTTTTACTAGAATTACGAATATAATTAAGCGCTAATAGTATATATATATATATAAGGCCTAACTTACGAATAAATTATAGTAAACCTCGACTAGGAAGACGCGAAGAAAATCTAGAGAATAGAAGTACTAACGATACGGGACTTATATACGATATAGGAGGATAAGAAAGAAGGTATACCTTATATAGATAGACGAGTAAACCCGACGTACCTATTCGATTATTTTAGCTACGCGGGAAGAAGCTACTAATAGTACTTTAAGCTATATTAATACCTATAGAATATAAGTCCTAACCGACTCCGGATTCCGATTAGTAAGATAATATATCGATCGATAAACGAGTATAACGAACGTACTTATATAGTAGAGTTAAGACTATATATATATTTAAAAAACGATAAGGGGATAACCTATTAAGGCTAGGTTATCTACGGTAATAGCCTTAGACTCTATATAAGCTAGATAGGGGAAAAGCGGAATATATAGTCCTTACGGCCGTTCTATAGAACCTCCCTATACGACTTATAATAGACTCCGGAGTAAACGGGAATTATATCTTATACTACGTAGCGTAAAGGTTAAAAGACTACGTAAGGTTAAAAATAGAACTATACCGACTTATAATAGTAGACGGGTCGCTAACGGAGTTTAAGGATAGATAGATAAGAAAAGAACTACGATAAGTCGAACTACTAATAGGAACTTATTAGGAAAGAATAACCCTAGATATAATAGCGATAAAATATAACGCTATACTAGAAATAGGGTAGCTAGAAAAATATAACTCCTAGATAAACTAGAAAATAAGAGAACTCGAATTTCCGAATTATAGTTATAGAATAAAAACGAAAGACCGATTATCTTTAAAGGTTCTCTTCGTAAAGGCGATATAGATACGACCGAGAGGTAGGATATTAGCCTAGGCTAATATCGAAGAGCTACTCCCGGAATATATAAAATATAGAGAACTATTTATAGAAAAGAAAGGTAAGGTAGCGCTTCTAGAATACTAGCCTTAGGATTATAGAATACCTATAAAAAAAGGAGAGGTACTTAACTATAAGGAATAGTTAAAATTACTCTTAAAGAAAGAGGAAGACTTCCTAAAGAGCTATATCGAGAAACTAGAAGTAAAGGGCTTAGTAAGAAGAAGTTAACTAAAGGTAGAAAAGTATAAATCTATATCCTATAGTATATTCTTCGTAATAAAGAAGGATAGATTACTACGACTATATATCGACTATAGACTACTTAACGATAAAACTATTAAGGACTATTATCCTATTCTCCGATAGAATAAACTATAGAATCGCCTCTTAGGCGCTATATAGTTTACCGCGTTAGATACTAGGAACGCCTATTACCTAATTAGAATAGCTAACGGAGAAGAATAGAAAACGGTATTCCGAATAAGATAGGGGGTCTACGAATTCTTAGTTATACCTTTTAGACTTACTAATATACTATTAACGTTCTAAGAATTTATAAATAACGCTCTAAGAGAATATTTAGATATATTCGCCCTTATCTATCTCGACGATATTCTAATCTTCTTAAAGACTTACGAGAAATACGTAAAGTATATAAAGAAAGTAATGGAAAAGCTAAAGGAAAATAAAATTCTACTTAAGCTATCTAAATACGAATTCTATAAGAATAGTATTAGATTCCTAGGCTATATTATATCTTCGAAAGGACTCGTAC
>NW_013550561.1:6558-9290 GCF_000709125.1 Exophiala aquamarina CBS 119918 | reverse complement strand
ACTTATAATAAACGATATACTAATAAAATATATTTACCTACTACTATATAAAGAAGTATTAATAGTAGAAGAACTAGTATATATAGTTATAAGAACGGTATTCGCGTAGTATAAAACACTAGAAGTTATTATTACGAATAGGGATAAACTATTTAATTTATAGTTTTAGTAGTTATTAACCGACCTACTAGAAATAAAATATAAGATATCTACATTATACTACCTATAAACGGACGGATAAACGGAAAGAACGAATTAGACAATAGAATAATATCTACGATACTATATAGACTACTAATAAAAGAATTAGGTTAAGCTATTACTAATAGCTTAATTCGCTTTTAATAATAATACATCGGTATCCGGGATATTACTATTCTTTACGAACTACGGAAGACACCTAAACTTTAAGAAAGAACTATTAGGCGATAGACCTATAGCGGAAAGGGTAAGGATAAAAGTTAAAGACTTATATAAATTATACTTTCTACTAAAAACTAAGTTAGATAAAATATTAAAAATAACTATAAAAATAGTAAATAAGAAAAGATCTAAGGGACTAGACTTCTAGGAGGGGGAGATAGTTTACGTTAATATAAAAAATATAAAAATATAAAGACTAAGTAAAAAACTAGATTATACGAAGATTAGGCTATACCGAATTAGAAAGATATTAGAACTAGTCTCCTATAAGCTATACTTACTAGGAGGACTAAATATATACCTAGTATTCTATAAATCGCTATTAGAGAAAGTACTAGGCGGAGCTAGACTAGGACTAGTATATATCGATAAAGAAACCTAAGAATCCTATTATAATATAGAAACTATACTCTAGTATAGGTAGGAGAATAATTAGATAGAATACCTAATTAAATAGTTAGGATACCTAGAAGAAGAAAATACTTAGGAACTAGAGATAAACCTTAACTCGAAACTAGTTGCCCGGTATTATTTAGGAAACCTAGAATCTATTCCTAATCTACTAAATCGGTTACGAACTAACCGTTAAAAATAAAATTAGGCTCGGCTAGGGCTAGCTTACGACTAACGCTAGTAGACGCCTCTACGGACTCGAAAATACCTAATACCTCTATCTCTCGACGGAGTATACGATTAGACTAGTCTTCTAGTTTAGCTAGAGAGTCCTAAATATCGGCGTCGCGCTCTTCTAGCCCCGTAAGGACCTTACGGAGGCGAGCGATCTCGCGTCGCTTAGTACGGAACTTTAAGACTAGCTATTTCTTTTACTCCTCGACTTTTCGGAATTCCTCTACGGAAAAGGTACTATCGTAGTTTCGTTAGTACCGAAGATATTTAGAGTATTTTACTAATTACTCTCGATCGTAATAATAGGTAACGTTATAGTTAATATACTCGATATAGGTAACTATAGCGGCGTTTTTAGGATCGGAAGATATAGCGTCCGTAATTTTAAGGCGACGCGCGTTCTAGTTACGTACGAGTTTAGAGGATCGACGGCTCTTCTTAATACCTAAGGGCGATATAGTTAGCTATAAGGAAGAAGGAGCGAGGATTATAATAGAAGGGGGGCGACTACCTTAAGTACGTTAAGGATAACGTAGACTAAAGGAGAGGATAGTATTACGAACTAGGTTATAGATAAGGTCGTCGGGATAGGCGCCCCGCGTTCTAAGGAATAGTTTAAGGAAGGTTAGCCGATAGAGAACGAGGCTATATTACGTAACTAGGGGATATATTAATGTATTAGTATATTAGAATAATATAGTAAAGTACTAAAGTAGTACTTAAACATTATATATATACGCTCTTTTACCTAGATAGTGTAGCTCGTAGTTAACTTCGTTAGTAATCCTATACCTATATTTTAGGATATAGTCCGACGAATAAGTATTCCCTTTATTATCTTAGTTAGTACTCTAGTACCTACTCTATTAAGGAACCCTACCTTAGTTAGAACTACTTATAGCTCGGATTATAATAAGTTAGTAGTTATCCTTATAGTAGAAATACTATAATTCTTAAGTATATCTTACGGTATTTCTCCTCGTATTATATATTACTTCGCTCTATCGTTCTCCCTTTAGAAGTTTATCGAACTTTTCTTTCTTCTAAGTCTTACGCTTAGGTTCCTTAGGCTTCTTAGTCTAATATCTTAACTAGAACCCTTCTTCTAATTACTTAATATCTAACTTACCTAATTCTCGGGGGTTATCCGATTCTCGGTAGTCCTTCTATACTATTTTACTTCTACCCTCGGTAGGTCTTTAGGTTTCTTTAATAGTATCGGCCTTTTTCGCTATTAAGTCGTCTATACTACCGCTCTATATATTTATTATATATAGTCCTCGAGCGCCTTTCTTTTCTAGGTAATCGCGTATATAGTATCCGAGCTTACTATATTCGTAGTATAGGTTTTCCTTTCTTTATCTTTCTTTCTCCCGATCTCGTCTACCTATAGCCTTTCGCCCCGTATATCGGCCTCTACCTAGGCCTATTCGTCGGGTATTATATCGTTCTATAGCGTCTAGGTCTATAGGGTCTCCGTAGTCTCGTAGACGCTCCGTATTAGCTCGAGGAAAATACCGATACCTCCGGTACCCTCGTCTTCCTAAGCTCCTTCCTTAATTATCTTCTATACGTAGTTCGTATAGTCGATTATTAAGTTTAATAGCTTTATCTACTATATCTTTATATATTTCCGGGCGCTCTATTATTTCCTTCCTAACTTCCTTCTTTAATCTATTATA
>NW_013550561.1:4816-5538 GCF_000709125.1 Exophiala aquamarina CBS 119918 | reverse complement strand
AGCGTAGCCTCGTTCTCTATCGGCTAACTTCCTCGTTTCCCTCGAGTATAGGCGGCTTATCCTTAGCGACCCTTCTAGTAACCTAGTTCGTAATATATAGGTACGGCCGAGAGGTAGAATATTAGCTTAAATTAATATCGAAGAGCTACTTTCGAAATATATAAAATATAAAGAACTATTTATAGAAAAGGAAGGTAAGGTAGCGCTTCTAGAATACTAGCCCTAGAATTACCGAATACCTATAAAAGAAAAAGAAGTACTTAACTATAAGGAATAGTTAAAGTCGTTCTTAAAGAAAGAAGAAGACTTCCTAAAAGATTATATCGAGAAACTAGAAGTAAAGGGCTCTATTAGAAGAAGCTAACTAAAGGTAGGAAAGTATAGATCTATATCTTATAGTATACTCTTCGTAATAAAGAAGGATAGATTACTACGACTATATATTAACTATAGACTACTTAATAATAAAACTATAAAGAACTATTATTCTATTTCTCGATAGAATAAGCTATAGAATCGCTTCTTAAGTATAGTATAGTTTACCGCGTTAGATACTAGGAACGTCTATTACCTAATTAGAATAGCTAACGGGAAAGAATAGAAAACGATATTCCGAATAAGATAGAAGGTCTACGAATTTCTAGTTATACCTTTTAGACTTACTAATATACTATTAACGTTCTAAGAATTTATAAATAACGCTCTAAGAGAATATTTAGATA
>NW_013550561.1:3403-4806 GCF_000709125.1 Exophiala aquamarina CBS 119918 | reverse complement strand
CTAGTTATACCTTTTAGACTTACTAATATACTATTAACGTTCTAAGAATTTATAAATAACGCTCTAAGAGAATATTTAGATATATTCGTTATTATCTATCTTAACGATATCTTAATCTTCTTAAAGACTTACGAGGAATATATAGAGTATATAAGAAAAGTAATAAAGAAGTTAAAGGAAAATAAAATTCTACTTAAGCTATCTAAATACGAATTCTATAAGAATAGTATTAGATTCCTAGACTATATTATATCTTCGGAAGGACTCGTACCGAACTAAGAAAAGATTCGAGCTATTAATAAATAGCTAGAACTAACGATAGTTAAGGAAGTATAGGCGTTCTATAGATTAATTAACTATTACCGGAAGTTTATTAAGAATTTCTTAAAAATCGTAGTACTAGTTATTAACTTAACTAAGAAGGAAATAATCTTCGATTTTAGGAAAAAATATAAGAATACCTTTAAAGAGCTAAAGTAACGAATAACGTCCGCGCTAATCTTATATATTTTCGACCTAGAAAAGGAAGTAACCGTAGAAATAGACGCCTTAGATAAAGTAATAGGAGGCTACCTTAAATAAAGAGACGAATAAAGGAAGCTCTATCTAGTAGTATATTATTTAAGAAAACTAAGCGGACTCGAAGTAAATTACGATATCTACGATAAGGAACTACTTATAGTAGTAGAATACTTAAAAATATAGAGAGTATATCTAGAAGGAGTTAAGTATCTAGTATAAATATACTTAAACTATAAAAATCTAACCTATTAGACGATAACTAAAGAACTTAATAGAAGATAAGTTAAATAGGCTAAAACTTTAGCTTCTTACGATTTTAAAATTATATATATTCGAGGAATAGAGAACGTTACGGCCGATACCCTTAGTCGAAGAACGAACTATATAAAAGGATTAGAACTAGAGCTAGCGGCGCTCCTAGAAAAGAAAGGAAATTACTTAATATATAGAAAAATAGAAATAAGAATACTTATAATATTAAAGATAGATTTAATACTAGAATAAAAATAGAGAATTATATAAGTAAGGTATAATAATAAAAGCGTAGGATACCTAGGTATTAATAAAATAATCGAACTAGTAATACGAGATTTTATCTAGGTAGGATTAAGAAAGGACGTTAAAGAATACGTTAGAAATTATAATATATACTATAAAGCTAAATACTTAAGATATAAACTATATAGCTTATTATAATTAGCGGAAAATATAGATAAAGTATAGTTAAGAATAGTAATAAACTTTATAGTTAAGCTACTATTATCGAAAGAATCTATAACGAGTATAACTTACGATAGTATACTTATAATAAACGATATACTAATAAAATATATTTACCTACTACTATATAAAGAAGTATTAATAGTAGAAGAACTAGTATA
>NW_013550561.1:0-3393 GCF_000709125.1 Exophiala aquamarina CBS 119918 | reverse complement strand
ACTTATAATAAACGATATACTAATAAAATATATTTACCTACTACTATATAAAGAAGTATTAATAGTAGAAGAACTAGTATATATAGTTATAAGAATAGTATTCGCGTAGTACGAAACACTAGAAGTTATTATTACGAATAGAAATAAACTATTTAACTTATAGTTTTAGTAGTCGTTAACCGACCTATTAGGAATAAAGTATAAAATATCTATATTATATTACTCGTAAACGAATAGATAAATAGAAAGAAC
This sequence comes from Exophiala aquamarina CBS 119918, assembly GCF_000709125.1. Taxonomy (NCBI): domain Eukaryota; kingdom Fungi; phylum Ascomycota; class Eurotiomycetes; order Chaetothyriales; family Herpotrichiellaceae; genus Exophiala; species Exophiala aquamarina. The sequence continues at coordinate 3,141 of NW_013550561.1, read as the reverse complement.
GAATTAAACGATAGAATAATATTTACGATACTATATAGATTATTAATAAAGAAATTAGGTCGAGCTATTACTAATAGCTTAATTCGCTTTTAATAATAATATATCGATAACCGGAATATTACTATTCTTTACGAACTACGAAAGATACTCGGACTTTAAAAAAGAACTATTAGGCGATAGACCTATAGCGGAAAAGGTAAGAATAAAAGTAGAAGACTTATATAAGTTATACTTCCTACTAAAAATAAAACTAGATAAAATATTAAAAATAACTATAAAAGTAGTAAATAGGAAAAGATCTAAGGAACTAGATTTCTAGGAGGGAGAGATAGTTTATATTAATATAAAAAATATAAAAATATAAAGACTAAGTAAAAAACTAGACTATATAAAGATTAGGCTATATCGAATTAAGAAGATATTAGGACTAGTCTTCTATAAGTTATACCTACTAGGAGGACTAAATATATACCTAGTATTCTATAAATCGCTATTAGAAAAAGCGCTAGACGAAGCTAGACTAAGACTAGTATATATCGATAAGGAAACCTAAGAACTCTATTACAATATAGAAACTATACTTTAATATAGGCGGGAGGGTCGCTAAATAAAATACCTAGTTAAATAGTTAGAATACTCGGAATAGGAAAATACCTAGGAACTAGAGATAAACCTTAACTCGAAACTTATTACCTAGTATTACTAGCGACGTAATCTAGCTAGGAGGATTCTTCTATTAGAAAGTTATCGGTTATTACGGTAAAGTTAAACTCGTCGGGACCGTCGCCTACTAGTTTCCCGAGAAGTCGTGCTTCTCGGTTAACTATTTTACTTTATTTTCTAGTAATCTTCTCGAGACGAGCTTCTACCTTAGATTACTCGGTTTAAGTAGCGAGGATACGGCGAGCTAGGCCGGCTAGTTCCTAGCGTAGCTTCTCGTTCTTCTCGCGTAGTTTACGTTTTTTATTTTTAAGATAGTCGAATTCGGTATCCGTATTACGAGTTAAATCCGTATAAAGCTCTAGAGTACGCCCTAGAGCGATTACTCGTAGTATACCTTTAGGCTATATAACTATATAGCCGAGGCTACGTAATTCCTCTCTATCGATTATCTCCTAGGAAACTATACTAACCTACTATAGGAGAGGCTAGGGAGTATTTCCTTTATTCGTATAGTAGATAGATTTTCTCTTTTCTTTTCTCTCCTTAGCTTAAGAATCCTCGTTATACGGTAGTTAAACGAATTACTCTAAATTCCTAGCTAAACCCTTATATTATTCTTAAGCTTCCTATCGTATATAGCGAAAGAGTACCGCGTACGAAATAGATAACGGATAGTAACTAACGGAAACCGCTCTAGCGTAGGCGGTAGAGCTATACTAGCTCTTATAGGCTTAAAACTAAAGAATAATAGTACTCGAGAATTAACTCGACTAATAGAATAGAGTACGAGCTCGTACGCCTAAAGTAACGACTTCTACGACGGCGAGCGCTATATAGGAATTCGACTCTATACGACGAAAGGCTACGCTCCCCGAGCTAGCTAAATTTAATAGAAAAAGATTAGAGTTTCGGTCGTAGCTTACCTAAGCTTAAGCTAAGTTAACGGTCGATAAGTAAGAGGAAACTAAAGTCGTACGATTTTAGTATCTCTATAGTAGACTAAGGGGCTACGCCCTTACTTAGGTTAGCTCGTAAGTTAATTTCGTATAATTAACTCTCGAAATAAATATAGAAGGACTTATTAGTTAATTAAAGGCGGCGTACGAGGACGTCGACGTCGTAGAGAGAGTATTACGGAAACTTTCTTAACTAAAGTAGGACGGAAAGTCCTTTAGTGTATTTCTCGCCGAGTTTAATTATACGCTACTCGAGGCCGGCGAACTAAACTAGGCCGACTCGGTAAAGAAGACGTTTATATTAAACTACCTTTCGTACGACTTAAAGAGCGCCCTCGTTATAACGCTAATTCTATTAACTTATAGGGAGTACTATACTCTCCTCTATACGATTAGTATAAACCTAGAGGCTCTTCGGTAGAAGAAAGCTAGAGAAAAGATATCTAGGAGTAACCTATTCGATACTACTAGTCGTACGAAAGATAAGATAGATTAGACGCCGACGGTATAAGCTATAGCGTCCTTAGCGGAACTATAGAGAGCTTTATAGGTATCGTAAACGATACTTAACTAGAGAAAGGAGCTCGAGGCGTATCTTCGTTACGACTAACGGAGTTACTTTATCGTTAAATATCCTTTCCTTCCCGTCGTACGACCTAAGACGAAAAGGAAAGTAGTAGTACTAGAGACTATAGACGATAATAAGAAACTATTAAAAGAATAGCTCCTACTAGAAGTCGCCGATAGAAGCGTACGAAGAAGACGGAAAAGGAATAGAAGGCTTTTCGGCCCTCGATAGATAACTAACTCTTTATAGTTTTATTACTTTTAGATAAATAATATTATATATCGACTCTAATCGATTCTAGTTATTTATCGTACGATCTAATTAATTCTCGCTTCGCTTCTCGCTATTCTTTCGAGTATATTCCTATTACTCCTCGTTCGATCTCTAAATTCGACTCCTTCGTACGATCTAAAATCTCCGAAGTAGCGAAGGTTAAAGTCGATATCGATAGCTATAAGGAAATAACGTTCTTCTATATTATTCCGAACCTAGCGTACGAAATTATCCTTAGCCTATTCTAAATAAAGAAGAACGATATATATCTTAGCGTCGCGAACGACTCTCTCTTAATAAACTATTTCGATCTAAAGGTCTATAATATACTACGAAAACTACGTACGCCCTTAGACTATAGCTAGGTCTTCGTCGTAGTATTCGGTCTACTAGCTTAGAAAAGTAAGAAGCGTACGAAGACCTAGGTATTCTCGGCGACGATAGCGAATATTAAAAAAGTACTTAGAGTAAAGACGCCTACTAATTCGCGTACGAAGCTTCCTTAATAGTACTACTATTTCTTAGACGTCTTTAGTCGTACGAAAGTAGAGAAGTTACCTCCTTTATGAGGAAAGGAGATTGACTACGCGATCGACCTCGAACTAAAAGACGAAAAGAAACCTTAAGTTTCGTAGGGCCCGCTATATAATATATCTCGAGACGAACTCTTAGTACTATAAT
>NW_013550562.1:306561-319746 GCF_000709125.1 Exophiala aquamarina CBS 119918 | reverse complement strand
CTATATAAAATAGGCCTATACTCCTTTACTTAGATAGATCTTAAGTTATTTAATAAGATAGAAAGCGACTATATATTCTACTCCTTCTTTCTACGATCTTCGGCTACTTCTATTATAGATCCTAAACCTTATCCCCCGGATATAGGGTATCTATAGGAAGCCGAGTTAATCGAGTCCTTCGCTACTACGATTTAAGAATCCTAATATACTTAAGATCGATAGAAGAGTATAATAATAAGGACTAGAAGAAGTTAAAAGACTTTATATATAAAGAATAGGAAGATAGCGATAATAAGTAGCAAATAAAGACGCTTATATTCCTTTAGGGACTCTCTAAGCGCGAGAAAAATAATAAATATAATATTAAAGGATATTACTACTAGTTTAGGCTATTAGTAAATATATTAATTATAGAGAATTAGCTTACTTAGTACTAAGCTAGAATAATATTCCTATAAGGACTACTAGACTAGATATAAAAGAAGATTATAATTAGTAAGAAGATTAATATTAAAGACGCGAAATTACTATAATTTAAGGAGATCTATAAGTATACTATAGAGATTTAGAAATCGTAGGAAGGCCTAGAGGCTCTAAAAGAGGTTCTAGAGTAAGAGGAAGTTAAAGATCTTATAGAAAGTATTAAATAGAAATCGCCTACTTAGTTCGAGAAGAAAACGATCTATAAATAGCCTATAAAGAGATTAGAGTCTACGAGTCCTACGAGAAAAGAAAACTTAATAACCTTCTAGCGTACGGACTCTATTCTAAGAAAGTACCGCGATAGACCTCTTTAGAATAACTATAAGGATAAACTAATTAAGAAATTTAAATTAAAGCTAGTTATATCGCTTACTACTTAACTTAATATTCTCTTAACCTAATTAGACGACCTTAAGAAGGAAACTTAATAGTAGAAGGCTTATCTATAAGGAACTTAAAATCGATACTTATAAGCGGTAAATAGATTAAATATAAAAGAACTAATTATCTATTACTACTATAATAATTCGTATACTAGGCCGTAATATATAGCGATCTAGGAAGATATCGCGAATAGAAAAATATATATTAGTTTATTTTATAAAGAAGTATATAAAGTTTATTTCCTAAGGAATTAATTAGAAAGGAAATACTTAAGAAATATCTTCTTATAGAACGAGGAATTAAAGAAAAATATACGAGTAAATACTATTATAGTTAATATTAATATAGAAGGTCTTAAAGAAGAAATAGATAAAGAGTTTATAGAGTATTTTATTAAAGTAGTCGCTACGAGAGTCGTTAATAGAATAGTAGCTAGAGATTCTATACGAGAAATAAGGAGTCGAGGAAGAGGAAATTATAAACGAGGTAGCTATCTAATAAGAATCCTAAAGAAGAAGAATTAAATAGTTACTAGAAATATTCGAGCTAAATAAATAAAAGACTTAAGAACTCGTAAAGAAGAGTATATTAAAAAGAAAATAAAGTACGATTTAAAATTATTCTCGAATAAGAAGAAAATAGTCTAGCGTATAAAAGAAAGGAAAAAATAAAAGAAAGGAGTTTCGATAATTAAAGAGAATAAGATTCCTAAAACTCTTAATAGTATAGAAGATACTATAATAAATAATATTAAACCTTAAATACTATAATTTAATAAAAGTAAAGAGAAAATAAAAGTAGTAGCGAAGCTAAAGGTATCTTTTTATAGTAAAATACTTTTTCTTATAAAAGATAAGCTTAAGAAGGTATTAAATAAAATAAAAAGAGTAGAGAGTCTAGTTAAGTTATTTATAAAATAAAAGGTTTAAGGAATTATAGTATAGTATTTCTTAGTAGAATCGAAGGAAGTACTAAGTCTACTACTTTTAAAGAAAGAGTAGAAGTATAACGAAGATACTAAATAGATTATTATAAGTAAAGCTTTAATTAATTCTATTAGAATAAATAATTTAGTATAGATAATTAGATACTAGAAAACGATTTTCTATATAGTCTATTCTATTATTTCGATAGAAACTCGAATTAGAATTTAAGACGTACTTATAAATAGTAGAGCTAAGATTAACTTAATTAAATAGTCTTTAGTAGAAGCGTTAAATCTTTTAATAGACGGTATTAGATCGGCTATTACTAGAATTAGGTTTAATAAAACCTAAAATAAGTTTATTAGTATTATTCGCGATCTAGAAGTTAAGGTAATAGATATAGTAGTTATAATTTATATATTCGTAGTAAAAACTTCGAATCTATACTATATAATTATTCTTAGGGAGCCTTACTAAATAAGAATAAGGCTATAACTAGAAAGAAATAGAAATAATAATTATTTCGTTAAGATATTCGATTAAAGAATAGGTAAAGTATAAAAAATAAGAGTAGCTATTATCGTAATTTATAGAGAAGACTATATTAGTAGAATAGTTTAGATAGCTCGCGGTAAGAAGTTAAACTAAATAGTAGACTTAATAGTAATATACCTTAGTTCGCGGAATTATAAGGTACTAAAGTATATTTAGACTATATAACTATATAGCTTAAAATATTACTTAAATTAGGAAAGGAGTTAACGAATTTAATAAGTTTATATTTCGACTATATAACTATATAGCCTAAAATTAAGAAGCTAGAAGGCCCTAAAAATAGTAGTTAAGAAAGAATAAGTAGGCTTTTAAGAAGAAAAGATAATATAAAAATTAGCCTAAATATTATAGCTTTAGAATTTAATAAAATAAAAGAATATAAAAAATAAAATAGAAAAAAAGAAAGTAGAATTAAAGACTATTACTTATTTAACGAAATAGATAAGGAAGAGAGCCTTATTAAAAGAATATATAATATTAATATTAATAATTTTCGTTTTAAGCCTTATAACGAAGGTATAAATAGTTAAGTAGTAGTTTACTAAAGTTTTTAGTAAAGCGACTACTAGAGTATTTATTAGGAAAACTTTCGAAATAGGTTAAGGAGGCGGATATTAAATAGTATACTCCTTTCTAGATAAATAAATATACTCTATATAAAGAAGGCTAATAAGGTAAAGTCGGTTAACTTAGCGAAAAAGAGTAGTACTAAGCTAGAAAGAAATATTCGTTAAAGAAATAAGGTTATAAAGAAAGAAATAAAAAAGAAGCTCTATAATAATAAAAAGTATTCTTTTTTCTAATAATTAAATCTAAGGTTTTCTCCTATAGTCGAAGAATCGAGACTTACTCTAGAGAGAGTATAGAAGCTTATAATTAATAATAGTCTAATTATATAAGAACGAAAAGTAGTTCTATAGATATTATATAATCGAGAAGGAGCTTTTATATAGACCTTTTTAGAAATCGAATATATTAAGAAATATCTAGGGGATAAGTTTTAGGATCTATAGTGGAAGTAGCCGAAGACCGTAGAAAGAAAGAGTAGAATCTATAGTCGCTTTCTATCTTATTAAATAACTTAAGATCTTATCTAAGTAAAGGAGTATAGGCCTATTTTATATAGGCGTAGGCTTCGTTATAATATCTCGTAAGTACGAGAGTAATTGCTGAGTATTCGTAAATACGAGTTAACTCCTAGGATGCTTAGAAATTAAGTTAAGTAATTTCTAATCCTATAGAATAGAATAGCGTTTTATAGAATCTTCCGTAAGGCTTAAGTATAGCCTTACCTAATAGATACTACGTAATCCTAGCTTATATAAGCCTAATTATATAACTAGGCGTTAATAGGGTATCGCTTAGTCTTAATACTAAGTATTCTAGAAGTTAACTTATATTTACGAATACTCGGTAATTACTCTCGTACTTACGAGATATTATAACGGAGCCTACGCCTATATAAAATAGGCCTATACTCCTTTACTTAGATAGATCTTAAGTTATTTAATAAGATAGAAAGCGACTATATATTCTACTCCTTCTTTCTACGGTCTTCGACTACTTCTACTATAGATCCTAAAACTTATTCCCCGAATAGCTATAAGTACCGATAGATTCTAATACTATATACTTAGCGTTCTTCTAGTCTAGTTTCTTTAACTATCGAGTCGTACGTATATTTTAAAGGTTAAGCTAAATCTTATCGCTAATTCGAAACTATACCGCTTATTACCTCGTACGATTTATAGCTTCTTCTTACTCCTACTAGGTAACTACTATTAATATTTAGGCCTATTTCCTCGCCTTTTATAGCCGTTATACGATTTCTTTTCCTTACTCGATAGAGCTCCTAGGGGTAGTAATTAGTCGTATAACGTTCGTTAGCTAAATCGTCTTAATATAGTATTCGTAACTAAGGAAGAAGGGACTTACTCTCGTTAACTAAACGTCGCGGTTATTAATCGCTAATTCGACTATTAGGAGTACTCCTACCTAATTATTCTATACTCTTCTAATATACGTACGTAGATACGTCTCGACTATTTAGTTTATATATTTCGTTAATTCGTCTATCTATAGGTAAAAAGCTATCGATAATCGTCGTACGATATTTAATAGTTAATAAAATCGTATCTAAAGGGCTCCTATAAACTAGGAGCCTCGATTCGTAATAATCGCCGCTAGTAGATCGTATTATCGATAGAACGTACGAAGGAGTACCCTTATTACGTTCTCTACTTCGATTAAGCGTATTCCTTCGAGGATTACTTTCTTTCCTAGTCGATTCGTAATTACTAGGAGGTTTATATACTTCTCGCTCTCGGAAAGTCTAGTAATAAAGTTTATCGATATTTCGCGCTATACTTAGTCTAGTACGAGAAGTAGCTTAAGAAACTCGACCTTTTTCTTTCGCTATACCTTTATTCGTCTATAAACGTTATAGTTTCGTATAAATCTTCGAATATCTTATAATATATTCGACTAGAAGAAGTCTCGAGATAGAATCGCTATCGTTCCTTCTTATTCTAAATATCTATTTATTATTAAGTCGTAGATTTATTAAATAATACTCGTATAAAGAAGCTTAAAATTCGATATTTATTATCTTTCTCGAAAAAGAAACTATTCGTTACTATTTAAGTTATATTCGGAAATCGAAACTTTTAACTTTAATATCGAAGGAAAAACTCGAGCCCTTTTCCGTATAGCTTCTACTACTTTCTAGTAGATATTATTTACTAGTTCTACCGCTATCTAGAATTAGTTCGTTATTATCGTTAATTTTCTATTAGACGAGTATTTACTAGAGAATATCGATATCGCGTATAGTACTTTCTTTTTTTCTTCTACTATTTCTAGCTTTAGGAGTTAGGCTATATAATACTAAAATCGATTATCGTCCTCGTTTTCTAGTAAGTTCTATTCGCGTCGAAAAAGGGCGTCTACTCGCTCGTTATTCGTCCCTTTAACGTACGAAATTTTAAAGTTATATCGAGATAGAATAAGTAACTTTTATATCTATCGTTTCGTTAGCTTTCGTACGATTATAAAGTATTCGAGATTCTTATAATTAAATTAAATTTCGAATTTCTTTACGCTTTATAGTTTAGTATTCTATTCTTCTAGATATCGTATAATTACTAGTATTTCCTTATTATAGATTTTATAGTTATATTCCGCGGATAAGTTCTTCTTCGAGAAGAAGGTATAGAGTCGTACGACTCCTTCGTCGTTAACTTAGTATAGTATATCGTTAATATACTACTTTAATATATCTACTTCTACTATTATTTCTCTTTTAGCGTCGAATAATACGAGTATCGATATCGTTATAAATATCTTCTTTAGTCGTATAAAGATTAAGTTAGCCTCTTTATTCTATTAAAAAGTAATATTCTTTCGTACGAGCTTTATAATCGATAAGATATATATCGAGAACTCTTTTATAAACTTCTAATAGAAATTCGCGAAGCTAATAAAATTCTATATTTCTTTAACTATATAAGGAGCTTTCTATTCTAGAATTACCGATACCTTTACGAAGTCTATTTATATATCTATTTCTACTTCGATAATAAACTTAAGATACTTAGTAGACTTTACTTTAAACTCGTATTTTAAGATATTAATTTAGAAATCCGCTTTTTATAGTCGTTAAAGGACTTATCGTACGTAATTTCGATATTCTTCTTAAGATTCGGAAGAGTAGATAAGAATATTATCTACGTATACTAAATAGAAAATATCTAGGTAGTCGCGAAGGGTCTAGTTAATATACTTCTAGAATATACTAAGTATATTCGCGAGCCTAAAGGAAGTAAGTATCTATTCGAAAAGGTCGTATCTCGTACGAAACGTCGTTATCTATTCGTCGCCTTTCGCGATTTAAATCTTATAAAAAGTCGCTATAACGTCGAGTTTCGTATACTATTTTACGCGTTTAATATTTCGTAAAGTCTTATAGATTAGTAGTAGAGAATAATAATCTTTCTTTATAATCTTATTAAGACCGCGATAGTCGATATAAAACCTTAGACTACCTTTCGGTTTCTATATAAAGAGTATAGAAGCTATCGTAGACGATAAACTTATTCTAATAAAGCCTTTATCGAGTAGTTTCGTAAGAATTTTTCGTAGAACGAGTAGTTCGTCTCGGAATATACTATATAGAAGCCCCTAAGGAACTTCGGGCGTCTTTCTATTTTTCGTTACTAGTTCGATACTATAGTTAACTCCTTTTCCTCGTATAGAGAGAAGTTAATTCGTTTATAATTAATTAAATACGTTAAGATATTCGTAGAAGTACTTAGGTAGCTTTATACGAGGATTAACCGAAACTTTTACCGTTAATACTTTCTCGATATTCGCTAGGCTAGTAGCGAATACTTCGACTCCTTTCTACTTTCGTTTTCGTTAGCGTTATACTAGTATAGCGAAGGCTAGTACCGAAATCGATATAAAGTCTAGCTTAGTACGTTATTCTTATCGTATATTTAGAATCCGAATATTAGAGCGGCCGATATATAGATATTTCTTTCGTAGATTAATCTAAACGTTATTCTTTTTTATCTAGAGAAGACCGAGAATTATATCGTACGATATATCGGGAATTATATAAAGGAAGATATTCTCTTTATAATCGTTAAGATTAATTTCTAACTTAATAACGTTCGTAATTTCTAACTTTATATTCGTACTAAAATCGATAATTAGGCGAGGAGTAATTAGAATACGCTAAAGACTATTATAAAAGACGAAACGAATATTAATTAGTCTATAAGATAAATAACTCCTATCTACTAATACTAATATAAAAACTTCTTAATTAACTCGTATAGATACTAAGAACGATAGACTATCTATTAACTTCTTAAAGTTACTCTACTTCTACTTCGTCTTCTTCGTATACTTCTAATAGCGATTTTTATTAGAAGCTACTTATAAGGGTTTAGCTAGGAATTTAGAGTAATTCGTCTAACTATTATATAACGAGGATTCTAAAGCTAAGGAGAGAAAAGAAAAGAGAAAATCTATCTACTATACGAATAAAGGAAATACTCCCTACCCTCTCCTATAGTAGGTTAGTATAGTTTCCTAGGAGATAATCGATAGGAAGGAGTTACGTAGCTTCGACTATATAGTTATATAGCCTAAAGGTATACTACGAGTAATCGCTCTAGGGCGTACTCTAGAGCTTTATACGGATTTAATCCGTAATACTACTCTTTTAACTATTCTATCTCGTCCGACGCTAACTCTATATTTCTAGTAGTAGTTATCGCCGTTATCGTTATTTACTTTCGTAGCCGCTAGGCTAACCTAAGCTCGTACTTCTAGATAAAGTAGCCTAGTCGGCCGTAATATAGATACTATCCTTTTTCTTAACGTTAGTCGAGAGTCGCTTAGGATACCTAGGCCGCTCGTTAGCGAAGTCTTACGACCGCTACTTAAGTTATCGACTACGGTTTCTAGTCTATTACGTCCTCCGCCGAGAAGAATTCTTTTCTTTCGTATATAGGTATTATAGCTCGCGTCTTCCTTCTATAGAGAGCTTCTAGGTTCGTACTAATACTATAGAGAAGTATATAGTATTCTCGATACGACGCCGAAGTCGGCGTCGCTATAATCGCGTTTTATAGCTCGTACGAAATATAGTTCGCGAGGAACGTCTTCTTAACTTAATCTACCTAGTTAAGACCTCCTACGTCGAGGAGCGTACGGTCGAATTTAGCGAGAAAGGCGCTAAAAGCTTTCGATCCTTATCGTAGCGTTAAGAGTTTCCTCGATACTCTCTCTACGAACTTACTATCGTCGTATATAGCCTTTAGTTAGCTAATAAGGTCCTCGGTAGTTATTTCTAGCGTTAACTATACGAAGTTAATCTATAATAATAGTTAGGGGAGTACGTTTTCCTTTAATCGACTATAAAGGTACTAAAACTATACGGCTTTACTCTTATCTACTCGGTTAACGGCGAGCTTTACTCGCGCTTACGTTAACTACGAGCGAAATACCGCCCTCGTTCTATTAAATTCGGATAGCTCCGGGAGCTTATTCTTCCGTCGTACGACTACGATTTCCGTAACGACGTCCGCTACGACTACCGATAGTATTATCGCCCTCGATAGAGTAGTAATATCCTAACTACTATTTCGCTACTAGAGCTACTACTCTAGTACTACTATACGTTAATTCTATACGACTATCTATTCGTTCTATATCTAAATTATTTAAAATAATTATACTATCTACTATAGAAAAGCTTTCGTTAGTACTACCGATATATCTATCTTATACGATAAGAACTTATTCTCTTAACTATATAATAGGGAGCTTAACGTAATATAAGGGTTTTAATAGGAGCTTATTTAACTACTATAGGACCTATTTAATAAGGACGTTAAGCTAAAGGAAAGAGAGAAAGAAGTTCTACCGCTATTTATAGGGAGATATAATCTCCTAGGGTAGGTCGCCCGATATCCTAAGTAACTATTAGTATTACGTAATATCGTCCGGCTATATAACTATATGGTCGAATCTAGGTATCGCTAGTTTAGTCTTAGCGTCGCTCGCTAAGATATCTATTAATATTACGTAATATCGTTCAGCTATATAACTATACGATCGAATCTAGACGTCGCCGGTTTTTACTAAGACCTTCTACGAATTTAACTCGTAATACTAGTATTCTAAAAGTATTATTTTATCTTTCTTTTCTATAAATAATTCTTTATATTTCGTATATTTTAGAAATAGTTCTTTAATATTAGTTTAAACTAATATTCTACTTCTTAATTATACCTATATCGTCTTTATAAAGAAAACCTTTAAAGATAATTAATCTTCTATTTTCGTTCTATAACTATAATTCGAAAATTTAAGTTCTCTTATTTTTTAATTTATTTAAGAATTATATTTTTTTAACTACTCTATTTCTAGTATAGTATTATATTTTATCGCTATTATATCTAGGATTATTCTTTCCTAATAGATTTCTATTAGTAGTTCGACTTATTATAGTTCTTTTCTTATTTATTCGTTCTTAAATTCTATTAGTAATCTATCTACTATTATAAGTCGATATAGTTCTATCTTTATCTTTATATATTTCTTTAATCTTTATACTACGTAGTATAAGATATAATTTTCGTTTACTTCGGAGTCTATTATAAGTTATATCGAAAAGTTCTATAGAACGACCGTAAGAACTATATATTTCGCTTTACTTCTATTTAACTCGTTTAGAATCTAAGACTATTACTATAGATAACCTAGCCTTAATAGGTTATTTCCTCGTCGTTTTTTAAATATATATATAGTCTTAATTCTACTATATAAGTACGCTCGTCGTACTTATTTATCGATCGATATATTATTTTATTAATCGGAATTCGAGGTTAATTAGGACTTATATTCTATAGGTATTAGTATAGCTTAAAGTACTATTAGTAGCTTCTTTCCGCGTAGCTAAAGTATTCGAATAGGTTCGTCGAGTCTATTCGTCTATTAATATAAAGTATATTTTCTTTTTTATCTTTCTAGTTAAGGTTAACTATAATTTATTCGTAAGTTAGCCCTTATACGTATATATATACTATTAGCGCTTAATTATATTCGTAATTCTAGTAGAATAATATATTAATTTCGTTCTATTATTCTTATAGTTTTATTCTAGAATCGTAATAGATATAAAAGTATCTTTCGATCTCGCTAGTATATTCTCTATACTCGCTATATTTCTAGTACTTTATTATAATCTTAATCTAGTTTCTTATAACCTTAGCTATATAATATTTTTCTTCTTCTTCTAACGGTATATCGAAATCTTCGTTTAATTCTTTAGTATTTACTTCTTTCTATTCTTCCTCTCTATCGTTAAGGAATACTAATTATATCTATATTCCTTTAATCGTTTACGCTAGTAGGTTATAGTATACTACTTTACTTCCTACTATATCGTATAAATAGTAAGAAGCTACTACTAGATATTCTAAGTCGTAGTATTCGTTTAGGCTAACTAGCCTTCGAATTAATTATAATAGTCCGCTAGGGTAGAATATTAATTTTTTAACGTCGTCTTTAATACTTACCTAGTAGTAGTTAGTAATAAATACTATAAGATAATATTTCGATACTACTACCTTACTTTCTTCCTTCGTTAATATAACGTTATTAAGGTAAATATATACTATTCTTCGTAGCCTTATCTTCTCGTACTTATTTAACTATTATCGTAATTCTTCTAATTAGTTATTATTTTCTCCTTTTCTAAATAGAAAAGGAAATACGTAGCCTATATAGTCGTATATATAGCTATTTTCTTTATCTTCGTATTTATCCTAGATATATTTATAGATTATTATATAAATTCTTTTTTTCTTCGATTATCCTAGGAGATTATATTATATCTTAGAGTTTTCTACTAGTCCTACTACTTAGTAGTAGATTCGGATAATTACTAAGTCGAGTTTATTTAGTAAAATCTTATTCGCGAGTCCTTTTTCTATTATAGATATATTATAATAAGACGGTAGTAGCGTTATCGTCCTAAAACTAAATAGTTCCTAATTAAGCTAAACTAGCTATCCTTTCGTATAGGTTACTCTTTTATCGAGTCCTTTAAAGGTTATAAAGTAAGCTTCTTCGTTATATATTTTATATATATATTTAGTTTATAGGAAATATTTCTAGTCGTTATATTTCTAGATTTATATATATTTTTATTTTCTCCTAGGAGTAGCGCCTAGATTATATCGATATAGGGTTTCTCCTTTCCTTTTATCCTAGAAATATATATAGAATTCCGTAGAATTCTTATATTATTATAGTATCTCGTCTATTAGCGTCTATTCGTCTTCTTCTTACTAGAGTCTTAATTAGTAAGGTTCCCTATCTTTAGTATATATATAGATATATCTATATTATTAATATCCTCGGGCTCGGTACTTATAGATTAACGTCGTTCTAAACGTTTTCTACGTTACTCTCCTATTTAATACTATTAGGAATACCCTAAAAGGCTTCCTAGTAAGTATATAACTAATAGGTCCGAGAATACCTCGTACTTCGTACGAAATTCTAGTCTTTTTAAGCGATCCTTAAGGGCTTATAAATCTATTACCTAATAAATACTATAACTTCGTTAACTATTTTCTAGAACTTTATTCTAATCGTTATATAATTATCTATATTTATAAGTATCGTTTCTTTTTCGAAATCGACTATTATTATAGCTAGGGTTTCCTAGACCCTCGATTCCTATTCTCGAGGCTTTATATTCTCTTTATTCTTATATAGAAACTACTATTTTTTAGTCTTTAAAGCTAAATAGAATTAGTAGTTATTCTCGTAATAGAAATATTATAATTCCTAAGCGTATCTTATAATATTTCTTCTCGTATTATATACCGCTTTATCCTAGTATTCTCTCTTTAGAAGTTTATTAAACTTTTCTTTCTTCTAAGTTTTATACTTAGATTCTTTAGGCTTCCTAGTCTAATACTTTAACTAAAACTCTCCTTCTAATTACTTAGTATTTAACTTACTTAACTTCTAAAAGTTATTCGATTCCTAGTAGTCCTTCTATACTAGTTTACTTCTATCCTTAGTAGATCTTTAGATTTCTTTAATAGTATCGACCTTTTTCGCTATTAAGTTATCTATACTATTACTCTATATATTTATTATATATAGTTCTTAAACGCTTCTCTTTTCTAAATAATTACGTATATAGTATTCGAACTTACTATATTTATAGTATAAGTTTTTCTTTCTTTATCTTTCTTTCTCTTAATTTCGTCCTTCTATAACCTTTCGCCCTATATTTCGACTTCTATCTAGGCCTATTCGTTAAGCGTTATAACGTTCTATAGTATCTAGGTCTATAGAGTCTTCGTAGTTTCGTAGGCGTTCTATATTAGTTTAGAGAAAATATCGATACTTTTAATATTCTTATCTTTCTAAGCTTCTTCCTTAATTTTCTTCTATATATAATTCGTATAATTAATTATTAAGTTTAATAGCTTTATCTACTATCTTTTTATATATTTCTAGATATTCTATTATTTCCTTTCTAACCTCCTTCTTTAACCTATTATAGAATATATCCTTAAAGATATTATCGTTCGTATATTCTAATTTCTTTACTAGTTTCTTAAACTTCGAATAATAATTAGCTATAGATTCTATTTATTTAAGAGTATATATAGTATAAGAGGCTACTATAGCCTTATTAATTATACTATAGATCTATTTAATTATTTCTTCGAACTATATAAAGTTTCTAAAGTATACTCTAGTTTTATCGTTAAAGCTAGAGGATTCGAGATAATTATTCTATACTAGTTTAAACTAATAGAACGTCGCTCCTTTAAGGTATATTACTACGAATATAACTTTATCTTCTACCCTAGTATACTTAGTTAGATTAAGCTTAAAGGTAGTCTTAAGTTACGTAAGGAAGTATTCTAGCTTTTCCCTATTTCTATAGAATAGTTCTACCTTAATACTATTCCTAGATATATTAGTAAGTCCTAGTACGTTAACTATATCTATATCTATATTACGGAATAAGACTACGGTAGACCCTAGAAGCACCTATTCTATACTAAGACTAGTCCTAAAACACTAAGGGGCCTAGTATATAAGACCTTAGGGGCTATACGAATCGTATACGAGGTTTTTAGACTCCTTAAGTTCTTATAGTCGATGTTTTAAGGACTATATAGTAATTAATCGATTATCTTAGTATTCTCGTTAAGTTACTTATACTCTTATAATTCTATAAGAACTTTCCTTAACTACTATACTAAGGAAAAGACTTAGGGATATAAGC
>NW_013550562.1:289032-306551 GCF_000709125.1 Exophiala aquamarina CBS 119918 | reverse complement strand
TCCTTAACTACTATACTAAGGAAAAGACTTAGGGATATAAGCGGCGTAGCTAAAACGCGTACTTAAAGAAGGTTATTAGCTTAGATAGAGTAAATAGAAAATCTATCGCCCTAAGTAGGAGAGCTATCGGGCTCTACCTAGCGCGTAGTAGAGGAAGCGCGAGAGACGCGCGGATCTCGAGCGGACTCGAGTAACCTATTATTATCGCTTAGTAGAGCTAAGGAAGATACTCCTTAAGGAAGCTCTAGAGCGTTAAGTATCGTACCTACATCGGTAATATAAGATCGCTACGCGTAACTATAACGTAGGCTACTAGAAAAGAGATAGCTAGATAAAATATAACGAATAGAGGCGAAGCTTCGGAGTAAGTAAGTTAACGATTCGGTAGATATTCTAGGCACGACGCTACCCCTTCGTAAGCGACTAGTAAGCCTATAAAAGGATAGCCTAGTAAAGTATATTAAGATAGAAGAACCTAAGATATACGTAGATACTTCGCTAGCTAGCCTATAGGAGTTCGATACTTATTAGTAGATTCGTTTTTCTATACTACCGAGTTCGATAGTACTATCGGACGCGGATCGTATTAACTTAGCGGCTATATCTCTAACTAATACTACTACTTTAGTATAGGCGCGCCGAGAAGAGGCCGTCCTAATATAGGAAGACTTTATCTACTTCCTACGAAATCTAATATAAAACCTAGCGAATCGCTTAATATTCGTATTAAGTCGCCTATAGCGGAAACGCTAGGGCGAAAGCTAGATAGTTCGAGAGCTATAAGAAGAGCTTATACGTATCCGAACGAATATTCTACTAATATCTAAACGCGAGATATATACTTAGGAGCTACTACTCGTATTAAAGCCTAAGATTCGGCTAGAGGTAATAAGATAATTACCCGATATTAAATTTAAAGAGTAGGTTCTACGCGCGGTATAGCGCTAGAAGAAGCTCTAAAGGACTTCTAGTAGGAGGCCTAAACTACGAGAAGTCTCGAAGTATTCTTCTAGTAAGCCGAGCGCGGAAACTCCTTAAAGGAAGCGCTTAAAGTCCTACTCGTACGACGATAAGTCGAAGGAAAAGGAAAGGAGGTATAGACCTACTCTCGGCGATAGACTATATTAAAACTATAACTAACCTAAATATATAAGAGTAGAGTACCTATAGAGTACTAGTAAGGTAGCTAGCGGTATAGCTAGAGATAAGAGTTAAGAGAAGGGTAAATCCCTCTAGATAAAAAAATTAGTACTTAGTACGCTACGCGCTACTAGCGTATTAGGACTACTAGAGGGTAGTACGATATCGTCGCGGATACTAGTAGTAACTATAGATATAAAGTTTAGTAGTAAAAGACGTACGCTTCGCGTACTAATCGACTTCGGAGCGGAGCTAAACTTTATATTATAGAGAGTAATTATAGAGGAAGGCCTCGCTACGAAGATATCGAAGGAGCGTACTTACGCTATCGATAGCTACTTAATTTAAGTCTACGGAAATTACTATATAGCCCTATATACGACTAATATATTAGGAACGTATATTCCTAGTACCTATAGGTTCCTAGCTACTAATCTTAGTAACTTTAATATAATCCTTAAGTATACCTAGCTTTACGTAGTAGATCTAGAAGTTCGCTAGCGCGAAAATACGTAGTATTATCGTATAGTACGGGAAGCGTATATAGCTCTTATTTCCTTTCGGAAGGTAATAAAGCTAGCTAAAACCTATCGAGTTTACGCTATCTACTTAAAGAACTTAAAGTCTAATAGTAACCCTATTAAAGGGAGATTATAGGATAATAGCGGAAGTATAGCGGTCTCTTTATCGAAAGAGTATCGAGATTTTAGTAATATATTCTCGGAAGAGGATATAAGTAAGCTACCGCTAGATACTAGAGTAACTTACTCGATTCCTTTAGAAGAAGGTTCGATAGCGAGTTATAGGCTAATCTATCTTCTTAGTACGAAGGAGCTTCGAGTACTCCGCGAGTATCTTAATAAATACTTAGCGCGAAGATAAATTAGGAGGAGCGAGTCGCCTATAGGGGCTTCTATTCTATTTATACTAAAGAAGGACGGTAGCTTACGACTCTATATCGACTATCGTACCTTAAATAGAATAATCGTAAAGAATCGTTATTCCTTATCCTTAATTAGTAAGATACTAGACCGATTAGTCGGCGCTACTATATATACTAAGTTAAACTTATATAATATATACTATAGAATACGAATATATAAGAAGAACGTCTAGAAGACTACGTTTCGTACGCGGTATAGCTATTTCGAATATCTAGTTATACCGTTTAGTCTTACTAATACTTCGGTAACTTTCTAAGTCTATATTAACGAGGCGTTAAAGGAGCTCCTTAATATTATATACGTAGTATATCTCGATAATATTCTTATTTTTAGTTAAGACTCGATAGAGTATACTAAGTATATACGCTTAGTACTCGAAAGGCTCCGAAAGTATAAACTATATATTAAGCTTTCGAAGTATAAGTTCTCGACTCGGAGAGTCGAGTTCTTAAGATTTATCGTAGGAATTAAAGGTATCTCGATAGACTCTCGAAGGGTTATCGCGGTCTAAGACTAGCTCCGATCGATATCTTTCCGGAAAATCTAAGTCTTCTTAGATTTTACGAACTTCTATCGAGGTTTTATCGTAGAATACTCGTAAGTAACTACTTCTATTACTAATCTCCTAAAAGAAATATAGAAAGGGAAGAAGATAGACTCGTTTAAATAGATAGACGAGGCTAAAATAGCTTAGAAGGTACTAAAAGTATACTTTTATAGTACGCTACTACTAGTCTACTATAACTCTATATAATAGTATAAGGTAGAACTCGACGCCTTAGGAAAGGCTTATAGTTCGATTCTCTCGTAAGTATATAAGTCGCGTACTATCCGAGAACGAACGATATAAAAACCTATAGCTTTCTTTTTAAGAAAGTAGAACGTCGTAGAGCGTAACTATAGAATATCGAATTAGGAGATACTAGCTATCGTAGAATCCTTTAAAAAGTAGCGCTACTACTTAGAGAAAGCTACGACTAGTACGCTAGTCCTAACTAATTATAATATATTAAAGTATTTTATATCGATAAAGGCGCTAAACCGTAGATAAGTACGCTAGGCGAAGATACTTAGTATCTTTAACTTCGTAATATAGTATCGAAAGGGAAAGGAGAATTTCGCTAACGACCTATTTCGTCGACTAGACTATATAACTTTTTAGGAGTACTCTAAGAACTTATTTTTATAACTTCTTCGGTCTCGCCTAGGTAGCGAGGAAGATTCGCTATTAAATAGTAATCTAAGCGCTATAAGTATTTCTATTTATACTATAACGCGGGAGTTAACCCGACGGACTAAAGACTCGATTAAGAGTAGTTTCTATACTCTAGTAGAGTAGGGTACGCGTAAGGACGAAGCGTATAGATTCCTCGATACTCTTAATAAAGGTATAAAGTTAAAGTCTAGTAACGATATATTCTTAGTACGAAGTAGACGCTTCTCGTAGTCTATAGTAAAGCTCTATATATACCCTAGCGTAGACGAGAACGCTATTACCTCGGCCTAGAAGAGCTAGATTCTAGGTAACTTAGTTAAGGAATTATTAGCGCTATAAAGTACCGACGCGTAGTATAAAAGGCGTAAGTAGAGTAAGCTACTCGAAGAAAGGATTTCCTAGGGGGTTTAGAAAGGAGTATAGCGCGAGGATTCCGCGAGTCTCGTACGAAGGTAAGGCGCGATATATATACCTTATAATCTTAGTATAAAATTAGAGATCTTAAGGGCGAATTATAATAACTTCTAGTAGGAGAGCTATTTCGGCCGGAAAAGAACTCTTATTATTATTAAGCGCTTTTATTAGTAGTCTAAACTAGCGAAGAACGTACGAACCTATATTTCTTTATATAATATATATTAGCGTATAAAAGTATCGAGATATAAGCTATACGAACTATTAGCGGTACTACTATAGTCGGAAAAACCGTAGTAGAATATATCTATAGACTTTATAACGGAGCTTCCGCCTTTAGCTCGTAGAAGAATAGCGTACGACGCGCTACTTATAGTAGTATATCGACTATCTAAAATAGTTCGCTATATTTCGTATCGCGTAGAAATCGTAGCCGAAGAGCTAGGAGATATCTTAGTAGAAGAAATATTTACTCGATTCGGTATACTTCGAAGTATCGTAAGTAATAGGAGTATAGTATTTACTTTAGTATACTAGGAAACCCTATACTATTACCTAGCGATTAAGCGATAGTTTTCGACCGCGTTCTACCCTTAGACCGATAGATAGACTAAGAGAATAAATTAGACCCTAGAATATTATCTATATTACTATATTAATTACTATTAAGACGACTAAATTATACTACTACTTAGCGCGGAGTACGCTTATAATTAGACGATTAATACTACGACTAAGAAAATACTATTCTCTTAAGTCCTAACGTTTAAATCTACGATAAATATTAATATCGTACGGAAATTATAGGAGGATAATAATAACCTCGTACGAGCGAAAGCTAGGGCGCTTAAAGAAGCTCGGTAAGAAACTATAGTATAGTAGAAATAAGTATAGTATAGTATAGTAAAGTACTATAATAAGCGTCGAGGACTACGAATATATACTCTAGAGGACTAAGTTATACTATCTTCTAAGTTTATTCGTACGCGAAGAGTAAGTAAGAAACTAAGTAACTAGTTCTTAGGGCCTTTTAAAGTACTTAAGGTAGTAGGTTAGAATATCTATATACTAAAGCTACTAACGAAGTATAAAAGGCTATATAATACATTCTATATATCGTTACTAGAACTATATCGTATACGACCCGAGGGCGAGAAGCCTAGGCCTATCGATATAGACGAGAATAAATAGTAGAAAGTCGAAAAGATTCTCGACTACTAGGATACTAAGGTAGAACGTCGGTATCTAGTTAGGTAGAAGGATTTCTCTAAGGCGGAAGATACCTAGGAATCCGCGAAATACCTACTAAACGCGGGCGAGCTACTCGTTAAGTTTAGGAAGATATATAATCTTTAAGGACTCGAGTAGATAAGATTACGAGTAAAAATTAGAAAGTAGAAATAAAATAAAGATATCTTTATAAGGCCTATTTAGAGTATAGTATATATAAGGTATACGAGATAACTACTACTTAATAGCTATAGAGCTAAAGAATAATAAGAAGTTAGAATTTAACTTTAAAAACCTATAAAAGTAGGATATAAGATAAAAAAGTATACTATTAGTATAGTAGAGTAGTACTTAAAGCTAGAAACCTACTTAAAGCTAGGACTAGAGCTAGAGTAATAATTAGAATTCTTAGTAGAACTATTAGTTCTAGAGCGTTTTAAAGATATAGTAGGAGATTTAGCTACGAGTCGCTTACGAGTTACCTACTTTATAAGTTTATCTAATAATAATTATTCTAAGTTAGTAAAAGTATAGAAATTTCTATTAGTAGTATGAAGCCGCTTACCCTTATTACTATTAGTATCTATATAGAAGTATCGTCGTACTCGTCTAGTAGGCTAGTTATCGGTAGCTTTAATCTTAATATCCTCTATTATTATATTAGCTCTAAGCTTACTAGCGATTAAATTATATAAATTTCTCTTAGGCTAAGGGGGTAGAATAATTCGGGCCTAGAGAAAGTATTAGTATAAGGAAAGTATAGGGGTAGTAGGAGAACCTATAGCCTAAGCTTAGACTTTAGCTAAAGTTCTAATAATATTAAGTATTAGAAGAGATATTATAGAATTAGGATTCTTCTTATCTAGTTTAGTAATCGAGAAGCTTACGAATTTATTACGAAATATAACGCTAGAAGTAATATAGCGGACTATACGATTAATTACTTCTATAATAGAACGATCTAGTATAGAATTAGTAAGGGAATAGCTAGAAAGATAAAAAGCTTACTAGAGTAAATAATCTAGCTAATACTACTAGGCTTAATAGAATTTATAGTAAACTTAACTAGAATCCTTATAGTATAGATTAAATATAAGGATATCTAGGAGGTTAGTATAGGAATAGTATAAGAAAAGGAAACTTACTACCTTATAAGTATAATCCTAGATTCTATACTAAGTATATTTCCTATTCTTAGTCTTATATTAAATCTTCCTATCTAAAATAGAGTTAGTATATACCTAGTATAAAAAGAGTAAGCTTACTCTTATTAAGTAATACTTAGTTATTCCTTCCTAAGGATCTTATATATCTTATATAAATATATTCGGTAATCTTATTACTAATATTCCCTTAAATTAATAGAACGAAGGCTCGACTAAGAGGTATACTAGATAAGTATAATTAGTATACTAGGTTAACTTTAACTATCCTAGGAAAAAATAGAAACTTATATAGAAATTCTAGATAGAAATAAGAAGATAAGTAGCTAGTATACTATTAGTAGAGAAAAAGTAGAGGGCTAACTATAGGACTTACTAAGGGGGAGGGTCTTAAGGAATAAGAAATATAAAAAAAAAGAAGAAGAAAGATAGAGTAGAGGAAGGTTAATATATTCCTTACCTAGAGACTAATCGCTAAGACCTTAACGAAGATTAAATAGCGAAGACTAAATAATTAAAAAGTTTAGCCTTATAGATATAGCTTACTATATATACTATACTAAGGTACGAGAAGTACGCGAAGTTTCGCTAAGATTAGGTAAACTAAAGTAAATACGGAATAATCCCTAAGAGTAGAATAAATTAGGATTAGGAGCGACCCTAAGATTAGGGAAACGTATTACGTTTTTTCTAATATTAATATAGAACGTATACAGCGCTATACTAGAACGCTACTTCTTACCTACTACTCCTATACTCGAGGACGAGTATACTTCGGGAGAGGGAGGTAATTATTACGGGATAGGACTACGATAGACTCTAGAAGTACCTATCCTATACTAAGACTAGTCCTAAAATACTAAGGGGCCTAGTATATAAGACCTTAGGGGCTATACGAATCGTATACGAGGTTTTTGGACTCCTTAAGTTCTTATAGTCGATGTTCTAAGGACTATATAGTAATTAATCGATTATCTTAGTGTTCTCGTTAAGTTACTTATACTCTTACAATCTAAGTCTTCGTTAGAACTACTATCTTATATAATATTAGTCTTTAAAGAATTATTTAAGGCTATAAGTAGATATACGCTAGGTAGTAGAAATTTAATTCGAGATAATTCTATATTAAATATCTAATACTAATTAAGTAGTAGTTAAAGTATTATAATCCGAGCTATAAGTAGTTCTAACTAACGTAGGGTTCCTTAATAGAGTAGGTACTAGAGTATTAACTAAGATAATAAAGGAAATACTTATTCGTCGGACTATATCCTAAAATATAGATATAGAATTACTAACGAAGTTAACTATAAATAGTCCTATCTAGGGTAATAAGCGTATATATATAATACTAGAGCGTTACCTATATTCCTATACCTTCCTACTCTAGTAGCCTATAGCTCTATAGACCGCGATTATTTCCTAATCCGGTTCCTCGGTTACGTACCTTAGCCTCCTATAGCTCCGTCGGTATACCTTCCTACTAATACCTCTAGGGTCCCTCGAGGGTACCTATATAAGGTAACCTATTTCTTAACCGTCGTAATAGTTAACTTCGAGATAAAGGATAGAAGATTTAGCTTTATTAGATTCCTATCTATCTTAGTGTACCTAGTAATAAAGCGGCCGACCGAGCGGTAAAAGAGGCTACGAGCTAGATAGGTATAACGAATAACCTAGATCCTTAGGTAGAAGTCTCTATACCTCGGATTTTAATAGTAACTATAAAGACTACTATTCGATATAATATAAAGATCGAATAGGAACGATCCTAGGAAGCGGCTAAATACGAACGAGGGCTATTTAGGCTTAGACTCCGCCCCGGAAAGGGTCTCTTAACCGCCTATATAGGTATATATAGAGTAATTAGCTCGGTTATAATATAGATATATAACGGTAAAATTAGCCTACGCGCGTATCTTTATACTATTAATAAGGCCGATACCGACTAATACGACTACGGCTACGGCCGCTAAATAGTACGATACATTCTACTCGAATATCGAAATTAGTACGAGGAACGATAGAAAATATAGGTAGGTAAAACTCTATATATAGACATTAAGTATATTCTCTATAGCTCCTTAAGTGTCGTTCGCGCGGTAAAGATAATAATTAGGACGGGACTACTAGAGTAATTCCGAGTAGTACCGTCTATAGGATTCGAATATACTTAGCGTAGACGAGTATTTATTAGTAGATAGAAGAAGAGGACGGCTAGGAAAGGCCGGATACGTATATAGACGTAGGATATAGTTATTAAGGCTATATATACGAGTATTGGAACTACGTGGAGTAGAGGTAGAAGTAGTTCTAGGAGGAGCGGCTTATCGTATAGAAACTTAACGGGGGGAAGCACCTATACTTATAGTCGTACGCTGCATAGCTGCTACTATATAAGGCGGCTGGGACAGACTATGAACTAATTAAATTAAATTAAATCAATCTCCAACGAACAATTCCAGCCTATAATACTATAGTACATCGTTGACGGGCCGAAAATGTACGAGTAGCTATAGGAGATGCGAACTGAAGCACTTAAGCGATTCGGTGGGGAAGATATACTACTTCTAGGCGAGCTACCCGTAACTAATATCGACGAGATCATGAAGTATAAATCGGCAAAACCCCGTGAGTTAGATATAATATTTAACTTTAACTTTTTCATAGCCTCGAATAACTAGAACGGCAAGCCTTATAATTTCTAACGGTCGAAGTTGCTAGATATAAAGGACGCATTCGCTAAAACTTTAGGCTTTCTCATGGGTACGCCGGAATAGTAGACTATAACTTTTCTCGAGAACTATAACAATGTAAGGAGCGTTGTCGTTTTAGGCCAGGCGGGTTAGGGGACTAAGTAGCCGTAGCTAAGATACTTATACTCTTTGTAGCAATATTGTCTAGGACGCTATTCATTTATTAGGGCTAGGAGATTAGCATACGGAACGTACTAGAATCGTGGACGCGCCAGGATTTTAGAGACACGGCAATCCTCCGATATTTCAAGGAAATAGAGCTACAGTATTAAGGAGATAAAGAGATATAATCGAAGGTATTAGCTGCGGCTTATCGGACGTCGCGGGATAATACGCGTACACTAATACAATAGTTATCTAAAAGCCTAAATATAGGATTCAGTGCTCCTAAAGCCTCTCCTTAGATCAAGATTAACGAAATCTATATAGAAATTAATGTCGCTAATTTGTTAGGAGCTAAGAATAGCGTGCTAGAGTTCTAGAAGGAACTAATTAAGTTACGCAAGGAGAATGTAGATCTTTTTGTTGAAGGGCAATTCGAGCTACTAGATCGAGGAAATGAGAGGACGTTCACCTACCTAAAGAAGTCTGTGAGTGGTCAGTCAGAGGAGCGGAAAGCGATTGTAGCCTTGAACTTTTCGAATGAGGCTGTCGATGGTTTTCTACCCGAGGAACTTCGTGATTCTGCTCTTGAGTTTATGCTTAGTTCGGCTGGGCTATATACCATGCGGAAGAAATTACAACCTTGGGAAGGGAGGGTGTATATAGTGGGGGTCTCCCAGAAATGAAATGGTTGAGTTACATATATACAAGATGGGTGGAGTCCACTTTTTATCGCCACAAATCTCCGACTTTTTCATCATCTAGGCAATTTGAGCAGTGCCTCAACAATCTAAGACTCCGTGAGACGGTAAGTCGGTCAGATGTATATTGCATAGTAAGTTACCATTTCAATTTTCTTTATTAGGCCCTGTTCATGGGCGGGCTGTACGATCTAGGGTGTCAATCTAGTATACGAAAGCGGCTTAACGCATAGATAAAATTACATTTCCTTTAGAGTCCTACAGCTTCCTATACTATTAAACGCTCCATAAATTGTGCTGTATATACCGAACGTTATATGATGGCTAAAGATAGAAAAGCTATACTAAGGCAAGGCTAGCTACACTTAGAGGGCCGATCAGAAGCCTAGAAGAGAAGTAGCCCTCCTAGAGCGCCCATCCCCACCTTCAAAGCCCGTTCTAACATGAACAAGGAGGTACATAACCAATTTGAACGGCAGTCTTGTCAGTAAACAGGTCTATAAAGAGAGTATTGGATATAGCCACACACGGAAGCAAACAGTAGCCAAGATAAACGAAATTTACATGATTCTCTACATGTGATCCTTAACTTTACGTCATCGGTCGATTGAATGGTGCCTGCTCCAGGCAGCAGCCTGTCCGGAAAAGCGGTCCTGGAGAGCACTCCTAGCAACAATAACCGAGAAGGGAAGCGCGGAGCTCGGGCTTCCGAGCATGCGAAACACCAAACACTGGCAACCCGGGGGCCAAGTTGTGGGTCCTTACACAGGAACTCACGGATTTGCTCACGCCGCTCACGACATGTCTCCAGGGATCGCCAAGCCGAATGCAGGACTGCACAGCCACAGCTTAGAGTTGCTTAGTCAGGGCTCAGGT
Source organism: Exophiala aquamarina CBS 119918 (assembly GCF_000709125.1). Taxonomy (NCBI): domain Eukaryota; kingdom Fungi; phylum Ascomycota; class Eurotiomycetes; order Chaetothyriales; family Herpotrichiellaceae; genus Exophiala; species Exophiala aquamarina. Next base: position 296,009 of record NW_013550562.1, on the reverse strand, counting down.
AAACCCTCAGGTCTGGAGATGGAAATGGATGTTATGATCCGAACCGCTAAGTAGTACTAACCAAGGTAGTTTCTTGATAAGTGGGTAATTAGAGAGGTGTGATCAGGCATAGATCGAAGGGAACTATTCTCGTTCGGGTATCCTCAATGTAGGTATAGGATTGTTAACTAAGTTGACTACGAATAGTCCTAGCTAGAGTAGTGAGTGTGTAATGCAAGTGTGGACTGTGGACTGTGGTGGACTGGATCCTCAGTCCACAGTCTTCCTCAGTCCTCAGCCAGGTCACGTGATACAGCCCTCGTCCTCCATCGGCTGACCTGCCCTTCCGGCAGTGATGGCTTGACCCCCGCGACCTATTCAGTGACCCTGGTTTCGACACGTTCACAGAATAAGTGGCTTGGCAGTGCACTGCTTACCAGCCCATAGTACACAGATTAGCACCCGGAGAGATGGCAGCAGCAGCAGCAGCAGCAGCAACAACGTCGTCAAACCGTTTTACACCATTATCAGAGTCTACACCATCGCCAGCAAATAGGAGCACTTCACCGTCGTCACCGGACGGGCCCCAACGATCGCCATCACGATGCGCGTCACCATCAGCGCCCCCAGTCCCTCAGCCATATCGAACTACCGCCTCGCGTCTGGATACATATCCACTCACGTGGACTCATAAGGATCACTCTATTGAACAGTTAGCTTTCTGCGACTATTGCTACACTCAGGATTCGGGTGAAGACGCGTGCATTTGTCACGTCTGCAACCAAGTTATCAGCCTACCAGAATTAGTGGTGGAGAATAAATCCAGCAACAACGACCTCCTTTGTTATCACGGCGAGGACTGTATCCTAGCAGATACAATATACGACTTGATCAACAGCCCTCAGAATATCTATTCCCCAAATGATGTGCCACAGTCTCGATGACCACCAGAACAAGCTGCTGCCTCTCCTCCTTCTCCGCTCTCCGCCCCAAACAACATGCCTATCCAACACTCACCCTCCTCTCCTCGACCCGTTGCCCCTACCGGGGTCTCGTACGCATCTATCGCAGCTCGACCGCCTCCAGTACCGTCGCCGCCGCCGTCGTCATCGCCATCGCCATCGCCATCGCCGTCGAGACCTCCCTAGTCTCCAGCCTCTACACCAACTACCAGCAAGTTCTCAAGCATACCGCCACTCGCAACACAGATCGTCGCCAGTCCTCTCCAACGATGTCCGTGCCCGGTGGCCAGCCATGGTAGAAGAAACACAATAAGAAATGGATTGTGAGAAGTCTCTGGCTGGAATGCTGGTAAGAACGGCCAGATATCACCAGGCAACTCCTTCCCTGATTTTACACCTTTCAACTCGTCATAAAACTTGGCTCTTTGTGCAACCTCTAGTGGATGAATGTGATGAACACAACCCATGAGTGCTCTACTGGTGATGAGCTCAAGACGAAATATGAGTACGTCGGCCGCTAGATCCTGTTCGAAAGGTGGCTGGCGATCCACACCCTCGAGCTGTTGAGTCTTAAGAGCAGTCCCGGTCTCTGTCACAAGCCAATGTACATACCGTATTTTACGACGTGCACTGCTCCCTGGCACCCTGTGGCTAGATCATGATTGCTACGAAATGGAGTTGGTTAAATTATGTGATCAATCGATAGCGGTCTAGTTGAAAGGAGAACATGCATGTCGGGAGTGCATCATGAAAGGTCAGTTTGTTGAAGAACTTGAGCCAATCTCATAAAAGCCCAGACCCGATCCAGTCACTGAGCAGTGGACCAGAGTGATGGATGCATACGAGTATGAAGTTTGACCGGTTGAGGATCTTGATTGGCTGCGAGAACTTCGTCGTTAGAGTTAGCCTATTGCGGAAAGTGCTCAGCCTACGAGTGAACCGCCCCGCGAGTAGCCAAGATACAATGACGGGGTGGAGTTCTTAGCACTTCACACCTCGTTGTAGATAAGCATATTTTACGAGACGCTTTTTACAAGTACGCGTAATAATTTTCTCCTTCCCAAGGCAAAGTTCTCGTCCTTGAACAGGTTGAGTAGTTATTGGCATACTGGAGGTTTGGACAAGTCAAGGTCCTTTATCCACATTGGCCCGTGTTTTACCTTGCAGTGCTCATTACGAGTATTTTTCACTGAAGGGAGCTCCATTCCAGTATTGATGAACTATATGTTTACCCTCTCGCGTCCACAAATTTCAAAGTTTACTAATATGCGCTCGTCTCCCTAGCGAGTGTAGCTCGCTAAATTCTCTCCCCTCTAGAGCAATGGCAGTATGACACTACGAATCTCATAGTCGCACACATCTAGATAATCTTAAGAGTTTGAAAGATGGAACGAGTTGGAGGTTCGATGAGAGTGAGCAAGGTGTGTGAAGGAAAAGAGAGGACCTGGTTTTTAGCAATCTGGAGAGCTATAGCCCCTCCGGCACCTAAAGTACCCTAACAAATTGTTCAATGGGATCTGTGTCTCGGTGAGTTTGTTGCAGTGAGGGGCCAGCAGCCTGTTTGGGAACCAGGACCCTAGCGATTCATTGTTCGATGACGAGCGATTCGAAGCATTCCACTCACTCCTACGAGGCCGATCCGAGGCTCGAGTCTACATCCATCTACATCCTCTCATTATGCTGTCGGCCGAAAACCTCTACATCAGTGGGCGAAAAGAATTTAGCGGCCTCATCGAAGGTTACAATGACCTCTAGGTTAAAGCGATCCCTTTCTATAGACCACGTCCGCAGCCGGACTATATATATAGATTTAAGTAGTCTAACTTTATAGAGCTATAACGAAAGAAACTTAATATCGCGCCTACTAAGAAATCCTACTACATCGTACGCGAAGATATCTATTTTCCCTTCTTAACTAGTAAAGTTAAGTATAGTAAATAAGGACTCGATTTAGCCGATCGACTAAACACTTACAGTATAATCATCGCGCTCCGAGGCATCGTGGACCTTTATCGGAAAGTAAATCGTTCATTAGAAGTGCACAGGAGAGCTCTAGGGTTTTCGATCTCCCACGACGACAATAGTGCACGCATCTATACTAATTATCCCGAAATTAATAGTGACGACACGACTTACTGGCGCGAGACAATCAAGGAGCTTAATTTTGGGGATGGAAAAGGAAAAGAAAAGTGGAAATACTACTAATTTACACTTAATGTTTATTAATATTTCGTACTACCTTTACTCGAGCGGCTTAAGGCGGTTATTAATTAGCTCCCGGACCCGGACGATACCTAGGCACTTAAAGTAATTGCTAGTCTTGACGAAATTAGTTTACTAAGTTCGTAGGACGAGATTAGCGTCCCTAAATCCTAGGATAAAAGCTTTAAAAAGCTACGTAGAGCTGGAGGGTTAAACCTAGAGTTACGGACTATAATTCAAAATCTACAACGGCAGTTAGAATAGTAGAGGCAAGACTTAATGGCGCAATTAGAGCAACAGAAGCAAGAGTTAGAGTAATAGAGGAAAGACGTAATGGCTTAGTTAGACCAGCAGCGGAGGGACTTTGAGTAGCAGTAAAAGGAGCTCGTTCAATTACTAAAAGAATAAAGCGAGTAGATCAGAGAACTTATAATGAAACGGTGATATTTCGCCGAAAGACTATATTCCCGGTTTCCGCGCTCATCTAGGATCAGAGCGAAAAGCAAGGACGGTAGAGGACTACTCTATCTCTTTCCGCGTATCTATCGTACCAAAGCCGATTGCAAATATCCTGTACGCTCATTCTTCACGGCTCGCTCCCAACTCGTCATGGTACAACTTCATCAAACTGTCTCATCAAAGACGCACCCTCGAGGTGCGGGCCAGACTGTGCACATCTTTTAGGATCCCTTTTAGGATGAGCAGACGGGTGAATACACGGGAATAAGCTCTACTCTGAGCGATCAAACAAGCCAGAAAAAACATTTACAAGCTCGTTACTGAGCTGGTGTCGCCATACGATAGACATCCCAAAGTTCTAGGAGTAAAGGAACGACCCTACCCTAGCTCACAGTATTCCGATACCAATAGACCATAGGCCATTTTGAAGAATACCTTGACTCCACTGTATATCCTGACGACGTTTACATCAGGTCTGCCTACTCAGACACAAGTTTCTGTTGGCAAGGAAACCACTCCTGCTTGAGCCTATGGTGCTAACATTCCGATATGGTACAGTAATGGACCAGGGAACGGACGTCAAAGGCCCAACCAGGGCTGACCATCCCGACTAGTATCAACTTGAATGCGGAAGTCGCCGTCTAGCCTCAAGAAGAAGAGCATCAGCCATGTCGCAAGGACAACTAGCAGAGACTATATCGTAGTGTGCAGAATCGGCGTCACCCTTGATGAGCATAGAATCTCTCAGAAAGATGTGGATTGTGTCCACTACAGCCATATCTTTTGATTGAGCCAGGTGTGCCGCCTCATAAACTACAGTTGAAGGTGGGCACAATATGCAGTATTCTGCGCAACCTATCTATTGAGAAAGGTTTGGTGAAAAATGTTCGAGTCCGGATCCTCGAGCTCCATCGCCATATTGTGCGAGTAGAGCTCCTCCATTCGACATCCTGTTCTTCTGGCGATCAATCTTTCTACCTCCCCAGGAGTAACTTTAACTTCCACCCGTAGTACACTAGTTGGACGGTGCAGCGACGTCAATTTTCCCTCCGCCTCGCCTATGCCACCACTTTCAATATCTGCCAGGGGCTCACCCTAGATCGAGTCGTGCTCGACTGGACTAGTCTAGTCTTCGCCCATGGCTAGCTTTATACGAGTCTGTCTCGGGTTCGTCACAGCTCTAACATCCGGCTACTGCTGGCTCCTGATAACCAAGACTGTCAAACGATCAACGTCGTGCACCCTCAGCTTCTCCTCCCGCCTGAGATAGAGTAGAGCAACGATCTAGATACCCCTTAGTTCCGCTTTAAATCTGCATGGGCTTGAAGCCGTACTACCTACTCTAAGGTTTTCGCTTCTCTCGATCTTGACACATGCTTAATACAAGTTAGGTGTGACATTTTCACTTTCTGTGACTAAGGCTGCAATAGCTTACGGTGTGTCTATTCGATGCTCCTCTTTGTACGACTTTTCTCTGAAAGCTGAAACCGTCTAGCATTCCCCAAACGCGGTGGGAGAGAGCATTGCACGTCTACTCATTAATCTCAACCGCGTTGTGTTCTTTGATTGGCCCTCTCCCACCATCTGTCACACTCTTGAGAATCAATATGCATTAGGATATCAGCCACGCACGTATGGCTATCTTGATTTGGAATATTATCTTCTACAGAAATTGAGATGCTGCCTCTAATATCAAGAATAATTCACTATCCCTTATCCTGTACTATATATTACTCACTTCGTTTGGCTCTTTCTGCGCCATCAATACCTCTTACCGTTTGACGATATGTCATCTCGACTGCTCTCCCTGACTAACACGATTCATCTACGGGACTTTGTGGATTATGTGGTCGACGATCCTACGCGAACCGACCCTAACTACATTGAGATCCAAGCAGATATCAATATCTTCAAGGGAGATCGCTTCTATAGTTCTAATGTCATCGTGGAGCCTATCTAAACACGAATCGGCGCCTATGTCACTCATGCGGAACGAAATCTATACATTCCCAACGCTTTCTTCTCCGCGGATGGGCGCTTATAAGGTAGGTCGTCTTAACTATATGTCACCCCATTACTCTTAACCTACACCTATCTATATTATAGGCTAACCCTATTCAGACACCTAGGCGATGTCTCAGACTTCGACGAGTACCGTAGCCACTTACCTCAACGATGGTGCCCAATGGTGACGATAACCGGCTCAGTTGGAGCACGAAGCACCGATGACCCTCTTCAACAATTTGATCTACGTTATTTTGAACTTTAAACGTCGGTCTATAATACCTCGAAGAGTACGCCTATACAATTCTCCATCGTCTACTTCTTTGAAAATAGTCGTTAGTGGCAAAAGGTTAAGATGCCATCCTCAGGATCCTACCTATATCGGCGTGACCGCTAAAATTGTTGGTCGCACGACGGAAACTAACTACTTGGCCCTACGTATTCTTAATCTAGCATACTTACCAAGGTCTACTGCCACAACGATCTCTGCACCGAATCTAACGCCAACACCGACACCGAAACGTTCGAAACGTTGGGATCGCCGTGTCGATTCGTCTACTCCTACAAAGAAACAAAAATTAGGAACGGAAGCACAACCTACGGATAGTTCGGAGGACAGCTCAATAACTATAGCGTAGACTACCCCTTACACTCCGCCTACTACTAGAAGCGATAAAAATAACTTATAACTAGATGCCACAGGAGGTTTCGAACATCTCAATAATACTCCCTCACCTCGCCATAACTTACCCTATCCCAAACCAATTGACCTAGACCTATCTTCAGCGAACTCGATTCCTTCACAGCTCTCTAATGGCGGTAGTCGACCGTAGCGGGATCGATGCCCGCCAAGGACACTCATGCCTTGACTAGACCTCACAGAACATTCACCTAGTGTCTAATGGCTGTTGATAAAAAAGAACCCGATGTATAATGGTCGAGAGTGGTCCGTGCCTATATTGACCAATCGGAAAAGGCGTCGTTCCGTTTCCTTGGTTGTTTAAGGTTTAGCGCAATAGCGCAACGAAGAAACCCGGCGCTTTGGGGGCAACTTTTTATGAATCATCCATATTTATCAGACTCCGAATTTCAATTGCAGCTGCAACCCTACATCGAAATTCTATGCGGAGCGCGCAGCGCGACGCCGGGAGCTCGTGGGGTAAGTATATTCTTGTTCAGCTGTATCCCATAGCGCTAACTGCACTGATGTAACATGTTCCATCGACCCAACAATCCACTACATAATGCTCAAAGATGGTTGGAACATATCGAGATGGAAAATATCGAGATAGAAAATATCGAGATAGAAAATATCGAGATAGAAAATATCGAGATAGAAAATATCGAGATAGAAAATATCGAGATAGAAAA
>NW_013550562.1:271979-289022 GCF_000709125.1 Exophiala aquamarina CBS 119918 | reverse complement strand
ATATCGAGATAGAAAATATCGAGATAGAAAATATCGAGATAGAAAATATCGAGATAGAAAATATCGAGATAGAAAATATCGAGATAGAAAATATCCCAGGAATACAGAGTTTGCACAAGTGAGCAAGTCATAAAGGAACCAAACGGTGGCTGTTCAGAGTGTATACTTGAACTCGGCGTCTCCTTCAATCGGATGCTTAATCGTCCCATCGTCCACCTTCTTGTTCATTATATAGAAGTATACGGTTGTGAAGGACAAAAGCATCAGGATGAAAATTTGGAGCCCAGTCGTTACCCACAGCCCTGGGACATATTTTGGTGCATCCGCTTGGCGGAAGACAGTGGAGGCGATGATGCCACCAATGGCACCAAATCCAATCTGCAAGGCACTGCCGACCGCACGTTTGGATTGCATGCGGATATTGTTGGATTGATAGGCCAGGACGGAAGGGACATTGCCCTGGCAGCCTGCCTGGCCAAGGAAGAGTCCAAAGTACCGCACTCCGTTGCTTTTGTGGTAAGCCGTGATCATGAGGCCTGTGATGCCGAGAAAACATTGAAAAGCGATTGCGGGTGCCCGCTTCTTGTACTTGTCGGATAGCCAAGAGACGGAGAGGGCGCTCGCAACTGCAAAGACAACTGGAGGAGCAGACAAAAGCTGGGTGATGGCCGGAGAGTGTCCCATGCTGAGAATGATCAGTGGTCCGAAGTATGCGAGCGCGTAGGCAGGCATGGCGGTCGACATGAACATCAAGGAGAAGCACCAAAGCTTCCAGTCCTTAAGATGGTAGAAGAACTTCGCCCACGTCAAAGCATCGGGAATGGCGTCACGCCGGTCATCCTCAATACGCTGCTCGACAAAATCGGCATCGGTCTGGCTAAGGAAGCCCTTCTTAGCCGCCTTATCCGGGAAGTCGACTATGATGAACCACGCCAGGATAGCGACGACTTGAGTCAGAATACCCTCGATGATCTGTATCGAATCAGAACGAGGGAAACCGTAGAATGGAGAGGATCAGAGTGTACAAAAATCCACTGCCATCCTCTGATTCCGCTCAATCCTTCCATTTGCATCAGGCCGTACGCCAAAATCGCCGAAAATCCTCCCACAAGCGCAGAGATCAAATAGAAGGCCGCAAGTCTGAAAGGTATGTGAGCAATGATTGGTGCAACATTTACCTCGTTCACTTACCTCCTTTGCACTTCATATCGGACGTACCAACACGTGATCAGGTAGACACATCCGGGGAAGAAGCCAGCTTCAAATGCACCCAACACAGCTCGACAAGCAGCAAGTGCACCATAAGATTTCACAAAGCCCTGCCCGAGCATAACGGTTCCTATTATACAGTCGGCAAATGCTCGTGGACTATTCAAAAAGAACGAATCGTTGATGCAGAAACTGTGCGTTACCTACCCCATGAGAACGCAATAAACGAGAGCCAATTCGCGCTCCCCACTTTCCTCAGAGCAATATTCGATGGCAGCTCCAGAAAGACGTATGGCGGGAAGAAGACGACCAAGGCAATCGTGTACCGACTGCCAATGTTGAGACCGAGATCCACATCCATACCGGCAACTCGAGCAGCAGAGATATTGACTCTGTCGATCAAAGCGATAGAATAGAGCGCCCCCAGAATCGGGAGCAGTCTCAAATCGACTCTACGAATCAACTTCTTTTCGGTGATTGAATCGTACTCGACTCGCCTGCGCGGAATGGGAGAAGTCGACTGGCCAAGCTCCGCCTTCGTCTCATCGTGGTGGACATCGACAACATTATTTTTCTCGACTCTCAGGGCCATAACATTCAAGGCTGACGATTGTATGCAACGTCTTGTGGTTAGGGGATCATAGGAATGCCTTTCACAATATTGGATTACATCGCGTGGGGAAACCGAAGGGTCTGCTCGTTTTAAATAGTGACACGAATTCCACAGGTCTCGACCACCTGCTAGTGGTTCCCCCGCACTCCAAGCCCTTGGCGCTCTTGGAATATACTCTCTTCCAATCATATTTCTTGCGTAGAATATGTGCGATTGGGGCCATGTCAGAATCGACCAACGATGGCGCGTAGCTGACCGAGGGACAAGTGAAAAGAAGACAAAATCATTGCATTCTCCGAGCCAGAGCAGCTCGAACCCGAGGTATACTCCCCTAGTGTCGACTTCGAGCGTGGTGTTTTGAACGCGCATGTGTCGACAAGGGAGATATCATAAACCATTAAGTGTATTGCGCGAAGTTTGTTCGCATATGGTCTAGAATCTCGTTCAATAGCTTCAAAACACACAGCGGGCCGGAGCTGAGAACCGAATATTCTAAGTGTGACGTTTCGTTGGAAACACACAAGGATTCAGATGTCCTAGGGACATCTGAAGGACCTGAAACTGAGGATCTACCACTACAGTATATAGATGGAGTGTGCTCCCTTCGAGCCAGCACCTTCTTCTTCTCTCCTTAGCTTTGAATCTTCGATAGAGCAATCTATAAAGCAGGTTCACCCATGCATCTTGTACGTGCCGTCACAGTTACTTAACTCGACCTAGCTCGATCGTTGTACAGCTCCCCTCATCTCCCCGCATTGAGCGACCTATAGACGCGGAGGTCGAAATGCATGGAGAGATCGAGAGAATAAGTAGTCATCACTAGCGTAGGCGGTTGAACTATCATCCATAGACCTATTCTCGTTAATGTACCAAGTTAGTCCGCTAAGGATACTACTCGGATTACACTCGAATTCTAGACTAATATAGATTTATCGAATCCTTTACCTAAGATCGAAGCGGAGTAGAATTAATAGGATTAGAAGGAAAATTATTAGGCTCTTAGAGCGAGCTTTCGTATAATTAGCTATATATTATAATCCGAGCTACAAGTAGTTCTAACTAAGGTAGGGTTCCTTAATAGAGTAGGCATAAGAGTATTAACTAGGATAATAAAGGGAATATTAATCGTCGGACTATATTCTAAATATAGGTATAGGATTACTAACGAAGTTAACTACGAACTATACTATCTAAGTAAAAGAGCGTATATATATAATACTAAAGTCTCGTCCTTACGTCTATACCTTCTTATTCTAGTAGCCTATAGACCTATAGGCTATAATATTTCCTAATTCGAGTTCCTAGTTATATATACTAGCCTCGCCTAGCCTTATCGGTATATCTTTTCGTAGATATTCCTAGGTAGCCCTAGAGTATCTATATAAGACGACCTATTCTTTAATCCTCGTAATACTATTTCCTCCTCTAGTAGTCTATCGCCTCGATATACTTAAGGTAAGTACTTCTCTTCGTTTTCGTTCTTCCTCCCTCCTTCTTATAGCTTATTATAAATAGGTTTCGCGTCGCTAAATTCTATTGTATTGGGGCTCGAGGCGCTTAGTTATGAAAGAAGAGAGAAGGAGCCTTAGTATAGAAGAATAAGTAAGTAAGGAGAAAAGTAGATAATCGAAGCGTAAGAAAGGACGAGAGGAACCTTATATACGAGAGCGTACGTTAAGTATTAGATAGTAGTTATAAGAGTATAGTATTACGGACTAGGTTATAGATAAGGTCGCCGGGATAGGCGCCCCGCGTTCTAAGGGATAGTTTAAGGAAGGTTAGCCGATGGAGAACGAGGCTATATTACGTAACTAGGGGGAGTATTAATACATTAATACATTAGAATAATATAGTAATACACTAAAGTAGTACTTTAAGCATTATATATATACGCTCCTTTACCTAGAAGGTATAGTTTATAGTTAACTTCGTTAGTAATCCTATATCTATATTTAGGATATAGTCCGACGATTATATATTTCCTTTATTATCTTAGTCGATACTTTAATACCTACTCTATTAAGGAATCCTACCTTAGTTAGAACTACTTATAGCTCGGATTATAATACTTTAATTACCTCTTAATTAGTATTAGATATCTAACGTAGGATTATCTCGAATTAGATTCCTACTACCTAGCGTACGCCTACTTATAGTCTTAAATAATTCTTTAAAGACTAATATCGTTTAAGATAGTAGTTCTAACGAAGACTTAGACGTAGATATAGTTAACGTACTAGGACTTATATATTACGAACTAGGTTACTTAAAAGGTCGCTAAGGGAATTAAGGCACCTACCTAGGGGGGAAGTTAGCCGATAGAGAACGAGGCTAAGTTACGTAACTAGGGAAGGCTAGATCTCCTGGATCCCCTAGATCCTATAGGATCTTAAGAGATCTAGGGGAGCTACGAGATCTAGGAGAGCTACTAGTACTATATATATACGCCCGCTACCTATATTAAGATAGAATATAGTTAACTTCGTTAGTAATCCTATACCTATATTTTAAGATATAGTCCGACGAATAGATATTTCCTTTATTATCTTAGTTAATACTCTAGTACCCGCTCTATTAAGGAACTCTACCTTAGTTAGAACTACTTATAGCTCGGATTATAATACTTTAACTACCTCTTAATTAATATTAGATATCTAACGTAGGATTATCTCGAATTAGATCCCTACTACCTAGCGTACGTCTACTTATAGCCTTAAATAATTCTTTAAAGATTAATATCGTTTAAGATAGTAGTTCCGACGAAGACTTAGACGTAGATATAGTTAACGTACTAGGATTTATTAATATATCTCGAGATAGTATTAAGGTAGAACTATTCTATAGAAATAGGGAGAAGCTAGGATACTTCCTTATATAACTTAAGACTACCTTTAAGCTTAACCTAACTAAGTATACTAAGGTAGAGGATAAGGTTATATTTATAGTAATATATCTTAAAGGGGTAGCGTTCTATTAGTTTAAACTAGTATAGGACGATTACCTCGAGTCCTATAAACCCGATAACGAGACTAAGGTATACTTCCGAAACTTTACGTAGTTCGAAGGAATAATTAAATAGATCTATAGTACGATTAATAAGGCTACGATAGCCTCTCGTACTATCTATACCCTTAAATAAACGGAATCTATAGCTAATTATTATTCGGAATTTAAGAAACTAGTAAAGGAACTAGAGTATATAGACGATAATATCTTTAAGGATACATTCTATAATAGACTAAAGAAGGAAGTTAGGAAGGAAATAATAGAGCGCCTAGAAACCTATAAAGATATAGTAGATAAGGCTATTAAACTTAATAATCGACTATACGAATTATATATAGAAGATAATTAAGGAAGAAGCTTAGGAAGATAAGGGTATCGAGGGTATCGATATTCTTCTCGAGCTAATACGAGACGCCTATAAGACTACGAAGACCCTATAGACCTAGACGCTATAGAACGTTATAATACTCGACGAATAGGCCTAGGTAGAAGCCGAAATATAGGGCGAAAGGTTATAGAAGAACGAGATCGAGAGAAGGAAAGATAAAGAAAGGAAAACCTATACTACGAATATAGTAAGCCCGAATACTATATATATAATTATCTAGAAAAGAAAAGCGCTCGAGGACTATATATAATAAATATATAGAGCGGTAGTATAGACGACTTAATAGCGAAAAAGGCCGATACTATTAAAGAAACCTAAAGACCTACCGAGGGTAAGGGTAAACTAGTATAGAAGAATTACTAGAAATCGAATAACTCTCGAGGATTAAGTAAGTTAAATACTAAGTAATTAGAAGAAGAGTTCTAGTTAAGATATTAGACTAAGAAACCTAAAAAACCTAAATATAAGACTTAGAAGAAAGAAAAGTTCGACGAACTTCTAAAGGGAGAATAGTAGAGCGAAGTAATATATAATACGAGGAGAAATATCGTAAGATACGCTTAAGAATTATAGTATTTCTACTATAAGGACGACTACTAACTCTATTTAGCTTTAAAGATCGAAAAATAATAGTTTCTATATAAAGATAGAGGAAGTATAAAACCTCGAGAATAAGAATAGAGGGTCTAGGAAACTCTAGCTATAATAATAGCCGATTTCGAAAAAGAAACGATACTTATAAATATAGATAACTATATAATAATTAGAATAAGGTTCTAGAAGATAGTTAACGAAATTATAGTATTAAATAGAAAAGTAACGTAGAAAACGTTTAGGACGGCGTTAATCTATAAGTACCGAGCCCGAGGATATTAATAATATAGATATACCTATACGTATACGAAAGATAGGGAATTCTATTAACTAAGAATTTAGTAAGAAGAAGACGAGTAGATACTAATAGACGAAATATTACGATAATATAAGAACTCTATAGAATTCTATATATATTTCTAGGATAGAAGGGAAGGAGAAATTCTATATCGATATAATCTAGGCGCTACTCCTAGAAGAGAATAAAAATATATATAGATCTAGAAGTATAACGACTAAGAATATCCTTTATAAGCCGAATATACGTACGATACGTATAGCGGAGAAGCTTACTTTATAACCTTTAAAGGATTCGGTAAAGAAGTAACCTATATAAAAGGATAGTTAGTTTAGCTAGAGTAGGAACTATTTAGCTTAAGGACGGTAACGCTACTACCGCCTTACTATAATATATCTATAATAGAAAAAGGACCCGCGGATAAGATTTTACTAAATAAGCTCGACCTAGTAATTATCCGAATCTACTACTAGATAGTAGAACTAGCGGAAAACTCCGGGATATAGTATAATTCTCTAGGATAACCGAAGAAAGAAAGAATCTATATAACGATCTATAAATATACCTAGAATAGATACGAAGATAAAGAAAATAGCTATATATACGACTATATAGGCTACGTATTTCCCTTCCTATTTAGAGAAGGAGAGAACGATAACTAATTAGAGGAATTACGATAGTAGTTAAATAAATACGAGAAAATAAGACTATAGAGAATAACGTATACCTACCTCGATAACGTTATATTAATAGAAGAAGAAAGTAAGGTAGTAGTATCGAAATATTATCTTATAATATTTATTACTAACTACTACTAGGTAAGTATTAAAGACGATATTAAGAAATTAATATTCTACCCTAGCGGACTAAGATAGCTAATCCGAAGACTAATTAGTCTAAACGAATACTACGACTTAGAATATCTAGTAGTAGCTTCTTACTATTTATACGATATAGTAGGGAGTAAAGTAGTACGCTATAACCTACTAGTATAAACGATCGGAGGAATATAAGTACGATTAGTATTCCTCGATAATAAGAAAGAAGAATAGGAGGAAGTAAACGCTAAGGAATCGAACGAAGATTCCGACGTATTATTAGAAGAAGAAGAAAAATATTATATAGCTAAGGTTATAAGAAATTAGATTAAAATTATAATAAAGTACTAGAAATATAGCGAATATATAGAATATAATAGCGAGACCGAAAGATATCTCTATATTTATTACGATCCTAGGATAGAACTATAAGAATAGTAGAATAAAATTAATATATTATTTTACTAGAATTACGAATATAGCTAAGCGCTAATAGTATATATATATATATAGGAACTAACTTACGAATAGATTATAGTTAACCTCGACTAGGAAGATATAAAGAAGATTTAGGGAATAGAAGCTCCGACTATAAGGAACTTATATACGATATAGAAAGATAAAAAGGAAAATATACCTTATATCGATAGACGAGTAGACTCGACGTACCTATTCGGATACTTTAGCTACGCGGAAAGAAGCTACTAATAGTACTTTAAAATATACTAATACCTATAGAATATAAGTCCTAATTAACTCCGAATTTCGATTAGTAAATTAACGTATCGATCGATAAATAAATACGACGAGCGAACCTATACGATAGAATTAAGACCGTACGTATATTTAAAAAACGACGAGGGAATAACCTATTAAGGCTAGGTTACTTACGGTAATAGCCTTAGACTCTATATAAGTTAGACGGAAGTAAAGCGGAATATATAGTCCTTACGGTCGTTCTATAGAACCTTTCTATACGACTTATAATAGACTCCGGAGTAAACGAGAACTATATCTTATACTACGTAGCGTAAAGGTTAAGAAACTACGTAAAGGTAAAGATAGAACTATACCGACTTATAATAGTAGACGGGTCGCTAATAGAGTTTAAGAACGAATAGATAAGAAAAGAACTATAATAGATCGAACTAATAATAGAAACTTATTAGAAAGGAATAATCTTAGATATAATAGCGATAAAATATAACGCTATACTAGGAATAGAGTAGCTAAAAAAATATAACTTCTAAATAAACTAGAAGATAAGAGAACTCGAATTTTCGAATTATAGTTATAGAACGAAAATAGAAGACTAATTATCTTTAAAGGTTTCCTTCGTAAAGGCGATATAGGTACGACCGAGAGGTAGAATATTAGCCTAAACTAATATTAAAGAGCTACTTTCGGAATATATAAAATATAAAGAACTATTTATAGAAAAAGAAGATAAAGTAGCGCTTCTAGAATACTAGCCTTAGGATTATTAAATATTTATAAAAGAAGGAGAAGTACTTAATTATAAGGAATAGTTAAAATTACTCTTAAAGAAAGAAGAAGACTTCCTAAAGAACTATATCGAGAAACTAGAAGTAAAGAGCTTAGTTAGAAGAAGCTAATCGAAGGTAGAAAAATATAGATTTATATTCTATAGTATACTCTTCGTAATAAAGAAGGATAGATTATTACGACTATATATCGACTATAGACTACTTAACGATAAAACTATTAAGGACTATTATTCTATTTCCCGATAGAATAAGCTATAGAACCGCTTCTTAGGCGCTATATAGTTTACCGCGTTAGATACTAGGAACGCCTATTACCTAATTAGAATAGCTAACGAAGAAGAATAGAAAACGGTATTCCGAATAAAATAGGAGATCTACGAATTCCTAGTTATACCTTTTAGACTTATTAACGTACTATTAACGTTCTAAGAATTTATAAATAACGCTCTAAGAGAATATCTAGATATATTTATTTTTATCTATCTCGACGATATCCTAATCTTCTTAAAGACTTATAAGGAATATATAGAGTATATAAAGAAAGTAATAGAAAAGCTAAAGGAAAATAAAATTCTACTTAAGCTATCTAAATACGAATTCTATAAGAATAGTATTAGATTTCTAGACTATATTATATCTTCGGAAGAACTCGTATCGAACTAAGAAAAGGTTCGAGCTATCGATAAATAGCTAGAATCGATAATAGTTAAGGAAGTATAGGCGTTCTATAGATTAATTAACTATTACCGAAAGTTTATTAAGAACTTCTCGAAAATCGTAGTACTAGTTACTAACTTAACTAAGAAGGAAATAATTTTTAATTTTAGGAAAAAATATAAGAATACCTTTAAAGAACTAAAGCGGCGAATAACGACCGCGCCGATCTTATATATTTTTAATCTAGAAAAAGAAGCGATTATAGAGATAGACGCCTTAGATAAAGTAATAGAAGGCTACCTTAAGTAAAGAGACGAATAAGGGAAGCTTTATCTAGTAGTATATTATTTAAGAAAGTTAAGCGGACTCGAGGTAAATTATAATATCTACGATAAGGAACTACTCGCGGTAGTAGAGTACCTAAAAATATAGAGAGTATACCTAGAAGGAGCTAAATACCTAGTATAAATATACTTAGACTATAAAAATCTAATATATTAAATAATAACTAAAGAACTTAATAGAAGATAAGTTAGATAGGCTAAAACTCTAGCCTCTTATAATTTTAAAATTATATATATTTAAGGAATAGAGAACGTTATAGCCGACGCCCTTAGTCGAAGAACGAACTATATAGAAGGGCTAGAGTCGGAGCCGATAGCGCTTCTAGAGAAAAAAGGAAATTACCTAATATATAGAAAAATAAAAACGAGAATACTTATAATATTAGAAATAGAACTAATACTAGAATAAAAATAGAAGATTATATAAGTAAGGTATAATAATAAAAGTACGAAATACTCGGGTATTAATAAAATAATCGAACTAGTAACGCGAGACTTTACCTAGAAAGGATTAAGAAGAGACGTCGAGGAATACGTTAAAAATTACGATATATACTATAAAGCTAAATACGTAAGATATAAACTATATAGGCTACTATAATTAGCGGAGAATATAGATAAGGTATAGTCTAGAATCGTAATAGACTTTATAGTTAAGCTACTACTATTAAAAGAGCCTATAACGAGCACGATATATAATAATATACTTATAATAAACGATATACTAATAAAGTATATTTACCTACTACTATATAAAGAAGTATCGATAGTAGAGGAACTAGTATATATAGTTACGAGAATAGTATTCGTATAATATAGAATACTAGAAATTATTATTATAGATAGAGATAAACTATTTAATTTATAGTTTTAGTAGTCGTTAACCGACCTATTAGAAATAAAATATAAGATATCTATATTATATTATCTATAAACGAATAGATAAACGGAAAGAACGAATTAAACGATAGAATAATATCTACGATACTATATAGACTACTAATAAAAAAACTAGGTCGAGCTATTACTAATAGCTTAATTCGCTTTTAATAATAATATATCGGTAACCGAAATATCGCCGTTCTTTACGAACTACGAGAAATACCTAAACTTTAAGAAAGAACCGTTAGGCGATAGATCTATAGCGGAAAGGGTAAGAATAAAAGTCGAAGACTTATATAAGTTATACTTTCTACTAAAAATAAAGCTAGATAAAATATTAAAAATAACTATAAAAATAGTAAATAAGAAAAGATCTAAGGGACTAGACTTCTAGGAGGGAGAGATAGTTTACGTTAATATAAAAAATATAAAAATATAAAGACTAAGTAAAAAACTAGATTATACGAAGATTAGTCTATACCGAATTAAGAAGATACTAGGACTAGTCTTATATAAGTTATAACTACTAGGAGGACTAAATATATATCTAGTATTCTATAAATCGCTATTAGAGAAAGTACTAGACGGAGCTAGACTAGGACTAGTATATATCGATAAAGAAACCTAGGAACCCTATTATAATATAGAAACTATACTCTAATATAGGTAAGAAGGCTACTAAATAGAATACTTAATTAAATAGTTAGGATACTCGAAAGAAGAAAATACTTAGGAACTAGGAATAAACCTTAACCCGAAGCTTATAGCCTAGTACTATTAGACTACCGAATAATCTAAGGGGATAGGGCCTAGGAAGTAGGCTAGGGAACCGAACGATAGATTAAAGATATCTTTAAGCTAAGCGTTATCTATACTAACTAAAATAGTAGAGGAAGCCTAGGGCGGAGGGTTAATATAATCTAGCGCGTCTAAGATATAAGCCTCCTAAATAACTATTTTCTTTTATTTTTCTAGTAGCTATTCGACCTCTTTCTTAAAATACTTACGCTCGGCGTTAGCCTAAGTAATAGAAGAAAGTAGGCGCTATATTTCCTTACTCTTTTAACGAATTTCTTCGCCTTTCTAGCGAGCGGCCTTAGCTAAGCGGCTACGCTTAGCTAAAAGGGCCTCGAACTTAATATTAGAAAATACCCTATTATAATCCTTTCGGTTATTACGCGTATAATTATTATAACGCGTATAGCTATCTAATATAAAATAAATAATATTTACGTTCTAGTAGGGTATATAACGACCTATACCTTCGTATTTCCTTCTAAGGGCTTTAATTTTAAGCGTAGTACGTTAACGACGAACGATAGAGGACTCGGAACGTTTAATAATACCTATAGGCGATATAGTTAGCTATAAAGGAAGAAACGAATAAAAATATAGGGAGGGCTTACCTTAAGTACGTCGAGGATAACGACTAAAAGGAGGAAAGAATAGTATTACGAACTAGGTTACTTAAAAGGTCGCTAAGGGAATTAAGGTACCTACCTAGGGGGGAAGTTAGTCGATAGAGAACGAGGCTAAGTTATATAACTAGGGAAGGCTAGATCTCTTAGATTCCCTAGATCCTATAGGATCTTAAGAGATCTAGGAGAGCTACGAGATCTAGGAGAGCTACTAGTACTATATATATACGCCCGCTACCTATATTAAGATAGAATATAGTTAACTTCGTTAGTAATTCTATACCTATATTTTAGGATATAGTCCGACGAATAGATATTCCCTTTATTATCTTAGTTAATACTCTAGTACCCGCTCTATTAAGGAACCCTACCTTAGTTAGAACTACTTATAGCTCGGATTATAATATTATAGATATATCTCGAGATAGTATTAAGGTAAAACTATTCTATAGGAATAGAGAGAAGCTAGGATACTTTCTTATATAACTTAAGACTACCTTTAAGCTTAATCTAACTAAGTATACTAGGGTAGAAGATAAGATTATATTCGTAGTAATATACCTTAAAGGAGTAGCGTTCTATTAGTTTAAACTAGTATAGAATAACTATCTCGAGTTCTCTAGCCCCGATAATAAAACTAAGGTATACTTTAAGAACTTTATATAGTTCGAAATAATAATTAAATAGATCTATAGTATAATTAATAAAGCTATAGTAGCCTTTCGTACTATCTATACCCTTAAATAAATAGAATCTATAGCTAATTATTATTCGAAATTTAAGAAACTAATAAAGAAACTAAAGTATATAAATAATAATATCTTTAAGGATATATTCTATAATAAATTAAAGAAGGAAGTTAAGAAGGAAATAATAGAGCGCCTAGAAATATATAAAAATATAGTAGATAAGGCTATTAAACTTAATAATTAACTATACGAACTATATATAGAAGATAATTAAGAAAAAAAGTTTAGAAGATGAGGATATCGAGAGTATCGATATTCTTCTTAAGCTAATATAAGACGCCTATAAGACTACGAAAATCCTATAGACCTAGATACTATAGAACGTTATAACGCTCGACGAATAGACCTAGATAGAAGCCGGAAAATAGGGCGAAAAGTTATAGAAGGACGAAATCGAGAAAAAGAAAGATAAAGAAAGAAGAACCTATACTATAGATATAGTAAGTTTAAATACTATATACGCGATTATCTAGAAAAGAAAAGTACTTAAGGACTATATATAATAAATATATAGAGCGATAGTATAGACGACTTAATAGCGAAAAAGGTCGATACTATTAAGGAAATCTAAAGATCTATCGAGGATAAGAATAAACTAATATAAAAGAACTACTAGAAATCGAGTAACTCTCGAGAGTTAAGTAAATTAAATACTAAGTAATTAGAAGAAGAATTCTAATTAAAGTATTAAACTAAGAAGCTTAAAGAACCTAAGTATAAGACTTAAAAGAAAGAAAAGTTTAACGAACTTTTAAAGGAAGAATAATAAGATAAAGCGATATATAGTACGAGGAGAAATATCGTAAGATACACTTAAGAATTATAGTATTTCTATTATAAGGACGACTACTAATTCTATTTAGCTTTAAAGACCGAAAAATAATAGTTTCTATATAAAGATAGAGAAAGTATAAAGCTACGAAAATAGAAATAGAAGGTCTAGGAAATCCTAGCTATAATAATAGTTAATTTTAAGTTAATACTTATAAATATAGATAATTATACGATAATTAGAACGAAATTCTAGAAAATAGTTAACGAAGTTATAGTATTAAATAGAAGGACGACGTAGAAAATATTTAAAACGACGTTAATCTATAAGTATTAAATTCGAGAATACTAGGAGTATAGATATACCTACGTATATATTAAAAATAGAGAATTCTATTAATTAAGACTCTAACGAAAAGAAGATAAATAGATATTAATAGATAAAATATTACGATAATATAAGAACTTTACGAAATTCTATATATATTTCTAGGATAGAAGGAAAGGAAATATTCTATATCGATATAACCTAGGCGCTACTCCTAGAAGGAAATAAAAATATATATAGATCTAGAAATATAATAACTAGGAATACTCCTTATAAGTCGAATATATATACGATATATATAGCGGAAAAGCTTACTTTATAACCTTTAAAGGACTCGATAAAGAAGTAATCTATATAGAAGGATAGTTAGTTTAGCTTAATTAGGAACTATTTAGTTTTAAGACGATAACGCTACTATCGCCTTATTATAATATATCTATAATAGAAAAAGGACTCGCGAATAAGATTCTACTAAATAAACTCGACTTAGTAATTATTCGAATCTACTACTAGGTAGTAGAACTAGCGAAAAACTTCGGAATATAATATAATCTCCTAGGATAACCGAAGAAAGAGAAAATCTATATAATAATCTATAAATATACCTAGAATAAATATAAGAATAAAGAAAATAGTTATACGTACGACTATATAGACTATATATTTCCTTTCCTATTTAGAAAAGGAGAAAATAATAACTAATTAGAAGAATTACGATAGTAATTAAATAAATATAAGAAGATAAGACTATAGAGAATAGTATATATCTACCTCGACGACGTAGTATTAATAGAAAAAGGAAACGAAGTAATAGTATCGAAGTATTATCTTATAGTATTTATTACTAACTACTACTAGATAAGTATTAAAGACGATATTAAGAAACTAATATTCTATCCTAGTAAACTAAGATAATTAACTCGAAGATCGATTAGCCTAAACGAATACTATAACCTAGAATATCTAGCGGTAGCTTTTTACTATTCGTATAATATAGTAGAGAGTAAAGTAGTACGATACGACCTACTAGTATAAATAATTAGAGGAGTATAAGTATAATTAGTATATCTAGATAATAAAGAAGAAGAATAGAAAGAAGTAAATATTAAAGAATTAGACGAAGACTCTAAAATATTATTAAAAGAAGAAGAAAAATATTATATAGCTAAGGTTATAAGGAACTAGATTAAGATTATAATAAAGTACTAGAAATATAGCGAATATACGAAATATAATAGTAAGACTAAAAGATATTTCTATATTTATTACGATTCTAGAATAAAACTATAAAAATAATAGAACGAAATTAATATATTATTCTACTAGAATTATAAATATAACTAAGCGCTAATAGTATACGCTTATATATAAGAACTAACCTATAAACGAATTATAGTTAATCTCGACTAGGAAGACGTAAAGAAAATCTAGGAAATAGAAGCTCCGACGATACGAAACTTATATATAATATAAAAAGATAAGAAAGAAGATATACTTTATATCGATAGATAAGTAGACTTAATATACCTATTTAGTTACTTTAGTTATACGAAAAGAAGCTACTAATAGTAATTTAAGCTATATTAATATCTATAGAATATAAGTTCTAATTAACTTCGAATTCCGATTAATAAAATAATATATCGATCGATAGATAAGTATAGTAAAGATACTTATATAGTAGAATTAAGACTATATATCTATTTAAAAAACGATAGAGGAATAACTTATTAAGGCTAGGTTACTTATAATAAAAGCCTTAAATACTATATAAGTTAAATAAAAGTAAAGCGGAATATATAGTTTTTACGGCCGTTCTATAGAACTTCTTTATACGACTTATAGTAGACTTTAGAGTAAATAGAAATTATATCTTATACTACGTAGTATAAAGATTAAAAGAATATATAAAGATAAAGATAGAACTATATTAACTTATAATAGTAGACGAATCGCTAATAGAATTTAAGGACGAATAGATAATAAAAGAACTATAATAAGTCGAACTAATAATAGAAATCTATTAAGAAAGAATAACCCTAAATATAATAGTAATAAAGTATAACGCTATACTAGAAATAGAATAGCTAGAAAAATATAACCTTTAAATAAACTAAAAAATAAGAAAACTCGAATTTCTAAATTATAGTTACGAAATAAAAATAAAAAATTAGTTATCTTTAAAAGTTTCCTTCGTAAAGGCGATATAGATATAATTAAAAAGTAGAATATTAGCTTAAACTAATATTAAAGAACTACTTTCGAAATATATAAAATATAAAGAACTATTTATAGAAAAGAAAGGTTAAGTAGTACTTTCGAAATATTAGCCTTAAGATTATAGAATATCTATAAAAGAAGGAAAAGTACTTAACTATAAGGAATAGTTAAAGTTACTCTTAAAGAAAGAAGAAGACTTTCTAAAAGATTATATCGAGAAACTAAAAGTAAAAAGCTTAATAAGAAGAAGTTAACTAAAAATAGAAAAATATAAATTTATATTCTATAGTATATTCTTCGTAATAAAGAAGAATAGATTACTATAACTATATATTAACTATAGACCGCTTAATAATAAAACTATTAAGAACTATTATTCTATTTTCTAATAGAATAAACTATAAGATCGCTTCTTAAGTATTATATAGTTTATCGCGTTAAATATTAAAAACGCCTATTACTTAATTAGAATAACTAATAAAGAAGAATAGAAAACGATATTCTAAATAAAATAAAAAGTCTACGAATTTTTAGTTATACCTTTCGAACTTCTTAATATATTATTAACGTTCTAAGAATTTATAAATAACGCTTTAAGAAAATATTTAGATATATTTATTATTATTTATCTTAATAATATTTTAATCTTCTTAAAGACTTATAAGAAATATATAGAGTATATAAGAAAAGTAATAGAAATGCTAAAGAAAAATAAAATTCTACTTAAGCTATTTAAATACGAATTTTATAAAAATAGTATTAAATTTCTAGACTATATTATATCGTTAGAAGAACTTATATCGAACTAAGAAAAAGTTTAAGCTATTAATAAATAGCTAGAATCGACGATAGTTAAGGAAGTATAAGTATTCTACGAATTAATTAATTATTACTAAAAGTTTATTAAGGACTTCTTAAAAATTATAGTACTAGTAACTAACTTAACTAAGAAGGAAATAATTTTTAATTTTAGGAAAAAATATATAAGTATCTTTAAAGAGTTAAAGCGACGAATAACGTTCGTACTAATCTTATATATTTTTAATTTAGAAAATATCCGAGGGATAAGTTTTAGGATCTATAGTAGAAGTAGCCGAAGATCGTAGAAAGAAGGAGTAGAATCTATAGTCGCTTTCTATCTTATTAAATAACTTAAGATCTATCTAAGTAAAGGAGTATAGGCCTATTTTATATAGGCGTAGACTCTATTATAATATCTCGTAAGTACGAGAGTAATTAC
>NW_013550562.1:264197-264862 GCF_000709125.1 Exophiala aquamarina CBS 119918 | reverse complement strand
CTTAGAAATTAAGTTAAGTAATTTCTAATCCTATAGAATAGAATAGCGTTTTATAGAATCTTCCGTAAGGCTTAAGTATAGCCTTACTAAATAGATACTACGTAATCCTAGCTTATATAAGCCTAATTACGTAACTAGGCGTTAATAGGGTATCGCTTAGTCTTAATACTTAGTCTTAATATACCTCCGTAAGCGATATTCTTATAGATTAATTTAGTAGCGCTCCTTTTTCTACGTAAAAAGCGTCTATAGACGTAAAAAAGATTATAGCGGTAGCGCGGTTCGAACCCTCCTCTTTTTATATATATATATATTTAAGGTCCGGGAATATAAGTAAAATAGGACTAATTATAGGCGTATTAGCCTAGTTAGTTTAGTCTCGTATTAACCTAGTAAGTTTAGTAAGGCGTAGATCTTTAGACGTACTTTATAAGGATAACTCCTAGAATTAAGGGCCTAGGAGATAGAGCTAATTAGTCGTCTCTATTAGGAAGAGGGTTATCCGGCTTACCGTAATACTCCGACTCGAGATTTCTAATATATAGGACTTAGTATCGTAAGGAAATCTCGGGTTATTAACGTACTATTCTAGTACTAGGTTTACCTAGGCTAGAGAGGTTTATTTCCGCCTTTTCTTTTTCGTATAGATTCCTATAATAAGAGAT
>NW_013550562.1:245753-254729 GCF_000709125.1 Exophiala aquamarina CBS 119918 | reverse complement strand
CTAGGAGTTAACTCGTATTTACGAATACTCGGCAATTACTCTCGTACTTACGAGATATTATAACGGAGTCTACGCCTATATAAAATAGGCCTATACTCCTTTACTTAGATAGATCTTAAGTTATTTAATAAGATAGAAAGCGACTATAGATTCTACTCTTTCTTTCTACGGTCTTCGGCTACTTCTACTATAGATCCTAAAACTTATCCCCCGGATAATAACTAAAGAACTTAATAGAAGATAAGTTAGATAGGCTAAAACTCTAGCCTTTTACGATTTTAAAATTATATATATTCGAAGAACGAAGAATATTATAGTCGACGCCCTTAATTATAGAACGAACTATATAAAAGGACTAGAACTAGAGCTAGCGGCGCTCCTAGAGAAAAGAGAAAATTATCTAATATATAGGAGAATAAAAATAAGAATACTTATAATACTAGAAATAGAATTAATAATAGAATAAAAGTAGAAAATTATACGAGTAAGGTATAATAATAAAAGCGCGAAATACCTAGGTATTAATAAAATAATCGAATTAGTAATACGAAATTTTACCTAGGTAGGATTAAGAAAAGATATTAAAGAATATATTAAGAATTACGATATATACTATAACGCTAAATACTTAAGATATAAACTATATAACTTATTATAATTAGCGGAAAATATAGATAAAATATAGTTAAGAATAGTAATAAACTTTATAGTTAAGCTACTACCGTTAAAAGAATCTATAACGAGTACGACGTATAATAGTATACTTATAATAAACGATATACTAATAAAATATATTTATTTACTACTATATAAAGAAGTATTAATAGTAGAAGAACTAGTATATATAGTTATAAGAACGGTATTCGTATAATATAGAATACTAGAAGTTATTATTACGAATAGAAATAAACTATTTAATTTATAGTTTTAGTAATTATTAATCGATCTATTAGGAATTAAATATAAAATATTAACGTTATATTATCTATAGACGAACGAATAAACGGAAAGAACGAATTAGATAATAGAATAATACCTACGATACTATATAGACTACTAATAAAGGAATTAAGTCGAGTTATTATTAATAGCTTAATTCGCTTTTAATAATAATATATCGATAACCGAGATATCGCTATTCTTTACGAATTACGAGAAATACCTAGACTTTAAGAAAGAACTATTAGGCGATAGACCTATAGTAGAAAAGGTAAGAATAAAAGTCGAAGATCTATATAAATTATACTTTCTACTAAAAATAAAATTAGATAAAATATTAAAAGTAACTACGAAAACGGTAAATAAGAAAAGATCTAAGGGACTAGACTTCTAGGAGGGAGAAATAGTTTACGTTAATATAAAAAATATAAAAATATAGAGATTAAGTAAAAAACTAGATTATATAAAAATTAGGCTATACCGAATTAAGAAGATATTAGAACTAGTTTCTTATAAGCTATACTTACTAGGAGGACTAAATATATACCTAGTATTCTATAAATCGCTATTAAAGAAAGTACTAGACGGAGCTAGACTAGAACTAGTATATATCGATAAGGAAACCTAAGAACTCTATTATAATATAGAAACTATACTTAATATAGGCGGAAAGGCCGCTAAGCGAAATATCTAGTTAAATAGTTAGGATATTCGAAATAAGAGAATATCTAGGAACCGAAGATAAACCTTAATTCGAAACTTATTACCTAGTATTACTAGCGGCGTAATCTAGCTAGGAGGACTCTTCTATTAAAAAGTTATTAGTTATAACGACGAAATTAAACTCGCCGGAATCGTTATCTACTAATTTCCCGAGAAGTCGTACTTCTCGGTTAACTATTTTACTTTATTTCTTAGTAATCTTCTCGAGGCGAGCTTCTACCTTAGATTACTCGATTTAAGCGGCGAGGATACGGCGAGCTAGGCCGGCTAATTTCTAGCGTAGCTTCTCGTTCTTCTCGCGTAGTTTACGCTTTTTATTTTCTAAATAATCGAATTTAGTATCTAAAAAAGTACTACTATATATAATATTCTTTTATATATAGACGAAATAACGAGAATAACCCTCGCGAACGATATATACTTTATACGCCTAAATATACTAAGGATAAGGAGCTATAGTTTCGAAACTAAAATCGAAGAGTTTAATTTTAGTAGTAAGATGTCGAAGTTACTCGAGCTTAGAGAGAGAGGCCTTAGGAGGTATAATTAGCTATAAAAAGGAAAGAAGAAGAACGAACCGCCTTAGGCGAATAGTACTTACTTTATATACGTTAAGGATAACGAATAGAGAGAGGAAGGAATAGTATTACGAACTAGATTACTAGAAGGACCGCTAAGGATAAGCCGCTTATACTCGAGGAAAACGGAGAAGTTAGCCGATAGAAAACGAGGCTACGTTACGTAACTAGGGAATAGACTATAAGAGACTATAGACTATAAATATAGTTCGGGTAAGTCTATAGTCTAGGCTAGTATTATATATATACGCTCCTTTATCTAGATAGATAAGTTTATAGTTAACTTCGTTAGTAATCCTATACTTATATTTTAGGATATAGTCCGACGAATAAGTATTCCCTTTATTATCCTAGTTAATACTTTAATACCTACTCTATTAAGGAACCCTACCTTAGTTAGAACTACTTATAGCTCGGATTATAATATAGCTATAGATCTATTACTTTTAAAAATACTCTCGCTAAGGTAGTAGAAAAGGTACTTACGAATCGCCTAGCGGACGTAGCCGAGGAGTATAAACTTTTACTATAGAACTAGATAGGAGCGAGACGAAATAGGTCGATAATAAGTATAATTAGTTTATTAATAGTATATATTAAGACTATATAGAAGGCGCGACTTAACGCTATTATATCGATACTTAGTCTAGATATCGTAGAAGTATTCGATAATATACTCTATAAGAAGCTACTAGAAATACTACGTATAAAGGAACTTTCGAACTAACTAGTTAATATCGTAGTAGACTTTCTCTAGAGGAGGCGTACGCGAATTACGTACGCGAAGTATATAAATAACTAAATTTAAATAAAAAAAGGTATTCTATAAAGCTCCTCCTTATCGTCGCTCCTCTTTCTATTCTATATCTTAGAACTACTAGAAACGCTATAGATATAGGATAATAATACTCTAAGATTCGACTTCGTTAACGATATAAATATTATTATCTAGAGCGTAAGTAAGGAAGATAATTATTATAGACTAAGCGCCGCTTATACGTAGTATAAATAATAAATAGATCGTTATAAAGTAAGATTTACTTCGAATAAATACTAGTTTATCTACTTTATATATAAGCGAAGAGCGCGCGACGCGTATATATATAGTATTTATATTAAAGATTACGAAATCTAGCTAGAAATAAAAGCTATTCGGATTTTCGAAGTCTAGCTAGACCTAAAGCTCTTATAAAAGAAATATATTACGTAAGTAGTTCGTAAGGGCCTTATAGCCTTAGAAGTGCTATCTAGAATTATAACGACGACCTAGGGCTTCTTAATAAGAAATATAAGGCTATTCTATATAGCGATAGTAAAGTTAATACTTCTATATAAATTATAAGAATAAAGTATATAAATCGCGATAAAAGTATTATTAAAGTCTAGACTTAAATTCCTTAAGAAAGTCTAGAATAAATATTTCTACTAAATTATAAGAGACTATAAGAGAATATTAATTACGATTCTAGAAAAGAAAACCTATATTTCTCTACTCGAAATCTATATCTAGGAGTATATAGTAAGAAGGCTTCTACGTACTAGATATAACTTAATTACGATACGTACGCGAAATATAGCCGAAACGGTCTAGAAGTAGCTACGAAGCGAGACGACGACGAGGCTAGCTACGACGAAGGTAGTACTAGAAGCTAAGATTAACTATAATATTCGCGAGGCTAGAACGACTAGAGAATACGCCCGCGACTAATAAGTAAAATATAATCGAGTAGGGCGCGGCTAGACTTAGATAGACGAAGCTATACTAGGCTAAATAGTTAAAGATAGCTAGAAATATAAATAGTAAGACTTAGTAAAATAATCTAGAATATTCCGCTAGCTCGCGACCTAAAGTATACTCTAGAAGTAGAATAGGCGTAAGCTATACGTAGGCTTAACGAAAGTAGAAGTAATAGTTCTTATACTTATATAAACGAAAGTTATTAGCCTTAATACCTAGCTAGTATCGATATATATTCTCGGAGTAGTAGCGCGCTATAACTACGACTAGTATATATAGATAGTACGATATATCCTTTTATATTATCTACGATATAATAGAGTATAACTTCTACTATAATATAGTATAGAGAGACTCGATAAAATCTTCTCGCGGCTCGTATACGCGATATACGCGATATACTAGTTTATTACGAACGAAGTCTTTAAGTAATTTCGAGTAGTAAAAGAGGTAGAAGAAGAAGATATAAAAATATTCGTACTCTTTAAGGATTACGAGTAGTAGTAGAAAGAAGAAAAAAGGAAAAGAAAGAGTAAGGCCTTTCTAGATTATAGATAAAAGGTTATACGATTAACGACGGCGATAAGGAGGCGGAAAGCGTACGAAACGTATACTTCTAGCGATACGAGCCCTAGATTTTACTCTACGAAAGAAAGAGCCTTTTCCTATATAAGGTAAATCGTCTACGTAGTTTCGTAAGGAAATCTAAAATAGACGTTAATAGATAATATTATTATTATTTAAGAGTTATATTTTTCTAGCTACTCTATTTCTAGTATAGCGTTATATTTTATCGCTATTATATCTAGATTTATTCTTTCCTAATAAGTTTCTATTATTAGTTTAATCTATCGTAGTTCTTTTCGTATCTATTCGTTCTTAAACTTTATTAATAATCCGTCTATTATTATAAGTTAGTATAGTTCTATTTTTACTTTTTTATAGTCTCGTAGCCTCTACGCTATATAGTATAAAATATAATTCTCGTTCGCTCCGAAGTCTAATATAAGTCGTATAGAAAGGTTCTATAGAACGATCGTAAGGACTATATATTCTACTATACTTCTATTTAGCTTATTTAGAATCTAAGGCTTTTACTCTAGGTAATCTAGCCTTAATAGGTTATTCCTTCGTCGTTTTTTAAATATATATATAGTCTTAGTTTCTCTATATAAGTATACTCGTAGTATATATTTATCGAACGATATACTACTTTATTAATCGAGATCTAGGGCCTATTAAGGCTTATATTCTATAGGTACTAATACGATTTAAAGTACTATTAGTAACTTCTAGCCGCGTAGCTAAAATAGCTAAATAAATATATTAGGTTTAATCGTCTATTAACGTAAACTATACCCTCCTTCTATTCTTCCTATACCGTATATAAGTTCCTTATAGTTAGAGCCTTAGTTTCCTAAATTCTCTTTACGTCCTTCTAATCGAGATTAACTATAATCTACTTATAGGTTAGTCCTTATATATAAGTATATACTATAGGTATTTAATTATATCTATAATCTTAGTAGAATAATATATTAATTTCGTTCTACTATTCTTATAGTTTTATTTCCGAATCGTAATAAATATAGAAATATTTCTCCGTTTCGTTAGTATATCTTATATATTCGCTTTCTTTCTAGTACTTTATTATAATCTTAATCTAATTCCTTATAACCTTAGCTATATAGTATTTTTCTTCTTTTTCTAACGATATTTTAGATTCTTCCCCTAAATCCTTAACGTTTACTTTCTTCTATTCTTCTTCTTTATAATCTAGGAATACTAGTCGTACTTAGATACTCCTAATTATTTATACTAGTAGGTTATATCGTATAATTATATTCTCTACTATATCGTATAAATAGTACGAAGCTACCGCTAGATATTTCTAATTATAGTATTCGTTTAGGCTAATCGGCCTTTAGATTAATTATTTTAGTCCGCTAGGGTAGAATATTAGTTTTTTAATACCGCCTTTAGTACTTACCTAGTAATAGCTAGTAACGAATACTATAAGATAGTATTTCGATACTACTACCTCGCTATCCTCGTCTATAACTAAGACGTCGTTAAGGTAGACGTATACTATTCTTCGTAGTTATACCTTCTCGTATTTATTTAACTATTATTATAATTCTTTCGATTAATTACTATTTTCCTCTTTTCCGAATAGGAAAGGAAATACGTAGCCTATATATATATATATATAGCTATTTTCCTTATTTTTATATTTATCCTAGTCGTATTTATAGATTATTATAGAGATCTTATTTCTCTTTAGTTATTCTAAGAGATTATACTATATTCCTAGGTTTTCTACTAGTTCTACTACCTAGTAGTAGGTTCGAATAATTACTAAGTCGAGTTTATTTAGTATAATCTTATTCGCGGATCCTTTTTCTATTATAGATATATTATAATAGAACGGTAGTAGCGTTACCGTCCTAGTACTAAATAGTCCTTAATTTATCTAAACTAACTATCCTTCCGCGTAGGTTACTTCTTTATTCGATCCTTTAAAGGTTATAAAGTAAGCTTCTCCGCTATATATATCGTAAGTATATTTAGCTAATAAGGAATATTCCTAGTCGTCGTACTTCTAAATCTATACGTATTTCTATATCTTCCGAGGCGCTACGCCTAGATTATAGCGATATAGTATTTCCCCCTTTTGGCTATCCTAGAAATACGTATAGAATTTAGTAGAGTTTTTATATTATCTTAGTATCTAGTCTAACGGTACTCGTTCGTTATTTTTCCGCTAAAGATTTAATTAATATAGTTCTCCTCCTTCTTAGTATATATAGATATACCTAAACTATTAGTATTCGCGAATTCGATAATTATAAATTATTACTAGTCTCTTCGTCGTTAAGGTACCGTTTTATTCGAGATTACTACTTCTTAACTCTTTTTCTAAAATCTTATTCTTATTATCGTACTTATATCTATATCGATAATTATTAGCTCTTTATCGAAGTCGACTATTATTATAGCTAGAGTTTCCTAGACCCTCTATTTCTATTCTCGAAGTTTTATACTTTCTCTATCTTTATATAGAAACTACTACTATTCGATCTTTAAAGCTAGATAGATTTAGTAGTCGTCCTTATAGTAGAAATACTATAATTCCTAAGTATATTTCGCGATATTCTTCCTCGCGTAGTATATTACTTCTTTTTATTTCTCTCCTTCTAGAAGTTTATCGAACTTTTCTTTCTTCTAAGTTTTATTTTTAGATTCTTTAGGCTTTTTAGTTTAACGCTTTACTTAAAATTCTTTATCTAGTAGCTTCGTGTTTAACTTACTTAACCCTTCTAGGTTATTCGATTTCTAGTAGTCCTTCTATACTACTTTACCCTTACCTTCGATAAGTCTTTAGGTCTTATTAATAGTATCGGCCTTTTTTTCTATTAAGTCGTCTATATCGTCGTCCTCTATATTTATTATATATAGTCCTCGGGCGCTATTCTAGTATTCTTTTACGCGATATCCGAACTTCTTATATCTAAAGTATAGGTTTTCCTTCCTAAGTCGTTCCTTCTCTCGATTACTATTTCTAGGCTACGTAACGAGTTAGGTTAGACAATCTATACATCTATATTTTAGACCGAGTAGCCTAGTAAGCCCTAGGCTGCCGTAGGCTCGCAGCGCTAGGCTATAATAGATGCTTATTATAAGCTTATAGGGTAAACCTTAATTCCTATAGGCTCGCTAGGCTTAGCCTTAAGTACTATAGGCTCGCTAGGCTTAGCCTTAAGTACTATAGGCTCGCTAGGCTTAGCTTAAGTACTATAGGCTTATATAGTATATTACTTCTACGTATCGAGCTAGGACTTCGTATAGCTTCTAACTAAGTAAGTATACTTTTAAACCCTCTATTTCCTAAGGTATATATATACTCTAGTTATTTCTAAGATCTATATAATTACTATCTTCTCTATCTTCTAGATATTATTATATTATCTATATCTTTAATTACTACTATAGCTTCTATTATAGTAATAATAATATTCGTCGCTATAGATCTTATAATATAGTATACTTCTCTAGAGATATACTCCTATAGTAATAAGTAACCTTAGCGATAAGATTTTCCTATATTAACTATATTAACTACTAGTAATACTAGTTATAGTACTAGATTATCTATAGAGATTACTAAAGTTATCGAGGCCCTATTAACTACCTCTCTACGTATTAACTCCTAATATCTTAGTTATTCTAGTACCTTTAACTATACTATAGGAAGACCTTACCTTTTCTATATTAGTTCGATTAAGTATACTAGTAGTTACTACTAGGCTAGAATTAATTATAGAATTAGACCTAAATAGTTCTAGTCCGTCCGAGTCGGAAAAGTTATATTATTCTAGCTAAGCCCGAAGGTTTACGAATAAGAACTTATTATATACTTCTAGTATACTAAGATCGTTCTTATAGGAGTCCTCTACGAATTCTTTATCTACTATATTATCGTTTATTCGGGCGATATAGCTTTTAACTCGTTTAGTTAAGATAGTATAGATTATATTCCTCTTAACTCTACTTTACTAGTACTATAGTATACGGAAACGACGGTATCTATCTAGTAAGATATAAGTACTAATCTATATTAAGTAATAATACTTACTCTTATAGTCTTAATTAGTTTTAATAGTATAGTACCTACCGCTCTTATACTCCTTTAAGTACTACTAAATATATATTATAGTATAGTAGATTATTTCTACTTATAGAGGGCTAAATAGATACTTTATTATACTATATCTACCTACTTCCGAGTTTACTTTAATCTAGAAAACCCTTACTATTAGCTTAATAATAGACTAAGATATCTACCTATCTACTAAGTCCGCCTTATACTATATTAGTACGCTAATATTTATATTTTAAGTCTATTACGAAATAGAACTACGATAGACCCTAGAAGTACCTATTCTATACTAAGACTAGTCCTAAAATACTAAGGGGCCTAGTATATAAGACCTTAGG
>NW_013550562.1:232218-245613 GCF_000709125.1 Exophiala aquamarina CBS 119918 | reverse complement strand
ATCGTATACGAGGTTTTTAGACTCCTTAAGTTCTTATAGTCGATATTCTAAGGACTATATAGTAATTAATCGATTATCTTAGTATTCTCGTTAAGTTACTTATACTCTTATAATTCTATAAGAACTTTCCTTAACTACTATACTAAGGAAAAGACTTAGGGGTATAAGCGGCGTAGCTAAAACGCGTACTTAAAGAAGATTATTAGCTTAGATAGAGTAAATAGAAAATTTATCGCTCTAAGTAGAAGAGCTATCGGGTTCTACCTAGCGCGTAGTAGAAGAAGCGCGGAAGACGCGCGGATCTCGAGCGAACTCGAGTAATCTACTATTATCGCTTAGTAGAGCTAGGGAAGATACTCCTTAAGGAAGCTCTAGAGCGTTAAGTATCGTACCTATATCGATAGTATAAAATCGCTACGCGTAACTATAACGTAGGCTACTAGAAAAGAAATAGCTAGATAAAATATAACGAATAAAAGCGGAGCTTCGAAGTAAGTAAGTTAATAATTCGATAGATATCCTAGGTACGACGCTACTCCTTCGTAAGTAGCTAGTAAGTCTATAAGAGGATAGTCTAGTAAAGTATATTAAGATAGAAGAACCTAAAATATATATAGATACTTCGCTAGCTAGCCTATAGAAATTCGATACTTATTAGTAGATTCGTTTTTCTATACTATCGAGTTCGACGGTACTATCGAACGCGAATCGTATTAACTTAGCGGCTACGTTCCTAACTAATATTACTACTTTAGTATAGGCGTACCGAAAAGAAGTCGTTTTAATATAGAAAGACTTTATCTACTTTCTACGAAACCTAGTATAAGACCTAGCGAACCGCCTAATATTCGTACTAAGTCGCCTATAGCGAAAACGCTAGGGCGAAAGCTAAATAGTTCGAGAGCTATAAGAAGAGCTTATACGTATTCGAACGAATATTCTATCGATATCTAAACGCGAAATATATACTTAGAAGCTATTACTCGTATTAAAGCCTAAGATTCGACTAGAGGTAAAAGGTAATTACTCGATATTAAATTTAAAGAGTAGGTCCTACGCGCGATATAGCGCTAGAAGGAACTTTAAAGAACTTTTAGTAGAAGGCTTAAACTATAAGAAGTCTCGAAGTATTCTTCTAGTAAGCTAAGCGTAGAAACTCCTTAAAGAAAGCGCTCGAAGCTCTATTCGTACGACGATAAGTCGAAGAGAAAAGATAGAGAGTATAGACCTACTTTCGGCGATAGACTATATTAAAACTATAATTAACCTAAATATATAAGAGTAGAGTATTCGTAGAGTACTAGTAAGGTAGTTAGCGGTATAGCTAGAAATAAGAGTTAAAAGAAGAGTAAATTTCTTTAAATAAAAAAATTAATATCTAGTACGCTACGCGCTACTAGCGTATTAAGACTACTAGAAAGTAGTACGATATCGTTACGAATACTAGTAGTAACTATAAATACGAAGTTTAGTAGTAAGAGGTATACGCTTCGCGTACTAATTAACTCCGAAGCGAAGCTAAACTTTATATTATAGAGAGTAATTATAGAGGAAGGCCTCGCTACGAGGATATCGAAGGAGTATACTTACGCTATCGACGACTATCTAATTTAAGTCTACGAGAATTACTATATAGCTCTATATACGACTAATATATTAGAAATATATATTTCTAGTATCTATAGATTTCTAGCTACTAATCTTAATAACTTTAATATAATCCTTAGGTATATTTAGCTTTACGTAGTAGATCTAGAAGTTCGCTAGTACGAAAATACGTAGTATTATCGTATAGTACGAAAAGCGTATATAGCTCTTATTTCCTTTCGAAAGGTAATAAAGCTAGCTAAAATCTATTAAGTTTACGCTATCTACTTAAAGAACTTAAAGTTCTATAGTAACTCTATTAAAGGAAAATCGTAGAATAATAGCGAAAGTATAGCGGTCTCTTTACCGAAAGAGTATCGAGATTTTAGTAATATATTTTCGAAAGAGAATATAGGTAAGCTACTACTAAATACTAGAATAACTTACTCGATTCCTTTAGAAGAAGGTTCGATAGCGAGTTATAAGTTAATCTATTTCCTTAGTATAAAGGAGCTTCGAGTACTCCGCGAGTACCTTAATAAGTATCTAGCGCGGAGATAGATTAGAAGGAGCGAGTCGTCTACGAAAGCTTCTATTCTATTTATACTAAAGAAGAACGATAGCTTACGACTCTATATTAACTATCGTATCTTAAATAGAATAATCGTAAAGAATTATTATTCCTTACCCTTAATTAGTAAAATACTAGACTAATTAGTCGGCGCTACTATATATACTAAGTTAAACTTACGTAATATATACTATAGGATACGAATATACGAGAAGAACGTCTAGAAGACTACGTTTCGTACGCGGTATAGCTACTTCGAATATCTAGTTATACCGTTTAGTCTTACTAATACTTCGGTAACTTTCTAAGCCTATATTAACGAGGCGTTAGAAGAACTCCTTAATATTATATACGTAGTATATCTCGATAATATTCTTATTTTTAGTTAAGATTCGGTAAAGTATACTAAGTATATACGCTTAGTACTCGAAAAACTCTAAAAGTATAAACTATATATTAAGCTTTCGAAGTATAAGTTCTCGACTCGAAGAGTCGAGTTCTTAGGATTTATCGTAGAAGTCGAGAGTATCTTAATAAATCCTCGAAGGATTATCGCGGTCTAAGACTAGCTTCGATCTATATCTTTCTAGAAAATCTAAGTCTTTTTAGGTTTTACGAACTTCTATTAAGGTTTTATTATAGAGTACTCGTAAGTAACTACTTTTATTATTAATTTCCTAAAAGGAATATAGAAAGGAAAGAAGATAGACTCGTTTAAATAGATAGACGAGGCTAAAGCGACTTAAAAGATACTAAAAGTATAC
Organism: Exophiala aquamarina CBS 119918; assembly: GCF_000709125.1. Classification (NCBI taxonomy): domain Eukaryota; kingdom Fungi; phylum Ascomycota; class Eurotiomycetes; order Chaetothyriales; family Herpotrichiellaceae; genus Exophiala; species Exophiala aquamarina. Next base: position 242,691 of record NW_013550562.1, on the reverse strand, counting down.
TTTTATAGTATACTACTACTAGTCTACTATAACTCTATACAATAGTATAAGGTAGAACTCGACGCCTTAAGAAAGACTTATAGTTCGATTCTTTCGTAAGTATATAAGTCGCGTACTACCTAAGAACGAACGATATAGAAATTTATAGCTTTCTTTTTAAGAAAGTAGAACGTCGTAGAGCGTAACTATAGAATATCGAATTAGAAGATACTAGCTATTATAGAATCCTTTAAGAAATAGCGCTATTACTTAGAAGGAACTACGACTAGTATACTAGTCCTAACTAATTATAATATATTAAAGTATTTTATATTAATAAAGACGCTAAATTATAGATAAGTACGCTAGGCGAAGGTACTTAGTACCTTTAACTTCGTAATATAATATTAGAAGGAAAAGGAGAACTCTATTAATAATTTATTTCGTCGACTAAACTATATAACTTCTTAGAAGTACCCTAAGAACTTATTTTTATAACTTCTTCGGTTTCGCCTAAGTAGCGAGGAAAGTTCGCTATTAAATAGTAACTTAAGCGCTATAAGTATTTCTATTTATACTATAACGCGGAGGTTAGTCCGACGAACTAAAGATTTAATTAAGAGTAGTTTCTATATTCTAGTAGAGTAGAATACGTATAAGGACGAAGTATATAGATTCCTCGATACTCTTAATAAAGATATAAAGTTAAAGTCTAGTAACGATATATTCTTAGTACGAAGTAGACGCTCCTCGTAGTTTATAGTAAAGCTTAATATATACTCTAGCGTAGACGAGAACGCTATTACTTCGACCTAGGAGAACTAAATTTTAGGTAACTTAGTTAAGGAATTATTAGCGCTATAAAGTATCGACGCGTAGTATAAAAGGCGTAAGTAGAGTAAGCTATTCGAAGAAAGGATTTCCTAGAAGGCTTAGAAAGGAATATAGCGCGAGGACTCCGCGGATTTCGTACGAAGATAAGGCGCGATATATATACTTTATAATCTTAATATAAAATTAAAGATTCTAAGAGCGAATTATAATAACCTTTAGTAGAAAGGCTATTTCGGCCGAAAAAGAATTTTTACTATTATTAGGCGCTTTTATTAGTAGTTTAAACTAGCGAAGAATATATAAATCTACGTTTCTTTATATAATATATATTAGCGTATAAAAGTATCGAGATATAAGCTATACGAACTACTAGCGATACTACTATAGTCGGAAAAATCGTAGTAGAATATATCTATAGACTTTATAACGAAGCTTCCGCCCTTAGCTTATAGAGAGATAGCGTACGATATACTACTTATAGTAGTATATCGACTATCTAAAATAGTTCGCTATATTTCGTACCGCGTAGAAATTATAGTCTAAGAGCTAAGAGATATTTTAGTAGAAGAAATATTTACTCGATTCGATATACTCTAAAGTATTATAAGTAATAGAAGTACGATATTTACTTTAATATACTAGGAAACCCTATACTATTACTTAATAATTAAGCGGTAGTTTTCGATCGCGTTCTACCCTTAAATCGATAAATAGACTAAAAGAATAAATTAGATCTTAAAATATTATCTATATTACTATATTAATTACTATTAAGACGACTAAGTTATACTACTACCTAGCGCGGAGTACGCTTATAATTAAATAATTAATACTACGACTAAGAAAATACTATTCTCTTAAGTCCTAATATTTAAATCTATAATAAATATTAATATTATACGAAAATTATAGGAGAATAATAATAACCTCGTACGAGCGAAAGCTAGAGCGCTTAAAGAAGCTCGATAAGAAACTATAGTATAGTAGAAACGAGTATAGTATAGTATAGTAAAGTACTATAATAAGCGTTAAGGACTATAAATATATATTCTAGAAGATTAAGTTATATTATTCTTTAAGTTTATTTATACGTAAAGAATAAGTAAGAAACTAGATAACTAGTTCTTAAGGCCTTTTAAAGTACTTTAGTAGATTAGAATATCTATATATTAAAGCTACTAACGAAGTATAGAAGGCTATATAATATATTCTACGTATCGTTACTAGAATTATATTATATACGATTCGAGGGCGAGAAGTCTAGGCCTATCGATATAGACGAAGATAAATAGTAGAAAGTCGAAAAGATTCTCGACTACTAGAATACTAAGGTAGAACGTCGATATCTAGTTAAGTAGAAGAATTTCTTTAAGGCGAAAGATACCTAGAAACTCGCGGAATATCTACTAAACGTAGACGAACTACTCGCTAAGTTTAGGAAAATATATAATCTTTAAGGACTCGAGTAGATAAGATTACGAATAAAAATTAGAAAGTAAAAATAAAATAAAGATATCTTTATAAAGTCTATTTAGAGTATAATATATATAAAGTATACGAAATAACTACTACTTAATAGCTATAGAGCTAAAGAATAATAAGAAGTTAGAATCTAACTTTAAAAACCTATAAAAGTAGAATATAAAATAAAAAAGTATACTATTAGTATAGTAGAGTAGTACTTAAAGCTAGAAATCTACTTAAAGCTAGAACTAGAGCTAGAGTAATAATTAGAATTCTTAGTAGGACTATTAGTTCTAGGGCGATTTAAAAGTATAGTAGGAGATTTAGCTACGAGTCGCTTACGAGTTACCTACTTTATAAGTTTATTTAATAATAATTATTCTAAGTTAGTAAAAGTATAAAAATTCTTATTAGTAGTACGAAGCCGCTTACCCTTATTACTATTAATATCTATATAGAAGTATTTTCGTACTCGTCTAGTAGGCTAGTTATCGATAGCTTTAATCTTAATATTCTCTATTATTATATTAGCTTTAAGCTTACTAGCGATTAAATTATATAAATTTCTTTTAGGCTAAGGAGGTAGAGTAATTCGGGCCTAGAGAAAGTATTAATATAAGGAAAGTATAGAGGTAGTAGGAGAACCTATAGCCTAAGCTTAGACTTTAGCTAAAGTTCTAATAGTATTAAGTATTAGAAGAGATATTATAGAATTAGGATTCTTCTTATCTAGTTTAGTAATCGAGAAGCTTACGAATTTATTACGAAATATAACGCTAGAAGTAATATAGCGAACTATACGATTAATTACTTCTATAATAGAACGATCTAGTATAGGATTAGTAAGGGAATAGCTAGGAAGATAAAAAGCTTACTAGAATAAATAATCTAGCTAATACTACTAGGCTTAATAGAATCTATAGTAAACTTAACTAGGACCCTTATAGTATAGGTTAAATATAAGGATACCTAGGAGGTTAGTATAGAAATAGTATAAGAAAAGGAAACTTACTAACTTATAAGTATAATTCTAGATTCTATACTAAGTATATTTTCTATTCTTAGTCTTATATTAAATCTTTCTATTTAAAATAGAGTTAGTATATACTTAGTATAAGAAGAGTAAGCTTATCCTTATTAAGTAATACTTAGTTATTCCTTCCTAAGGATTTTATATATCTTATATAAATATACTCGATAATCTTATTATTAATATCTCCTTAAATTAATAGAACGAAGGCTCGGCTAGGTAGTATACTAGATAAGTACGATTAGTATACTAGGTTAACTTTAACTATCCTAGGAAAAAATAGAAACTTATATAGAAATTCTAGATAGAGATAAAAAGATAAGTAGCTAGTATACTATTAGTAGGGAAAAAGTAGAGGGCTAACTATAGGACTTACTAAGGGAGAGGAGTCTTAAGGAATAAGAGATATAAAAAAAAAGAAGAAGAAAGATAGAATAGAGGAAGGTTAATATACTCCTTACCTAGGGACTAATCGCTAAGACCTTAACGAAGATTAAATAGTAAGGACTAAATAATTAAAAAGTTTAGCCTTATAGGTATAGCTTACTATATATACTATATTAGGATACGAAAAGTACGTAAAGTTTCGCTAGAATTAAGTAAACTAAAGTAAATACGAAATAATCCTTAAGAGTAGAATAAATTAGGATTAAGAGCGACTCTAAAATTAGAGAAATATATTACGTTTTTTCTAATATTAATATAGAATATATATAGCGCTATACTAGAACGCTACTTCTTATTTACTACTTTTATACTTAAGGACGAGTATACTTCGGAGGAGGAGAGTAATTATTACGAAATAGGACTACGATAGACTCTAGAAGTACCTATTCTATACTAAGACTAGTTCTAAAATACTAAGGGGCCTAGTATATAAGACTTTAGGAGCTATACGAATCGTATACGAGGTTTTTAGACTCCTTAAGTTCTTATAGTCGATATTCTAAGGACTATATAGTAATTAATCGATTATCTTAGTATTCTCGTTAAGTTACTTATACTCTTATAAAGTCTATATACTTCTTAGTTTATATTACCTCGATTACTATTTCTATATATAAACCTATCGTCTACTAGAAGCTACTATATCTTCTTCTAAGTTTTTTCTTAAGTTATCGATCGGAAAGAATTTCCTTACTTATTTACGAGCGCGCTATATAACCTTAGAGCGATAGTTACTAATAGAATCTTTTAACTAGAGAAGGATATTATTAATATAGTATAGTATAGAGTATCCTAAATTAATATACTTCTCTTATTTTAAAATCTTTTAGTCTTCGCTTAATATCTAGGTTCTCCGAAATATAGTACTTTTTTCTATTTTATCTTACTTCTTTCTACGCTCTTTCTACTAGTTTCTTAGTATACTTATCGTTTATATTAATCTATATATTTATCCGACGCTTATCGTAGCTTCTTGTTAAGCTATTTATACTATTACTAGAGAGAACGAGTATAGCTACGAGGTACTTATATACCTTAATTATCTCGATATACCCTTTTAATAACGCTTCCTTCTAATATCTTTTAGTACTATAGAAGATACTAGGTACGTCGCCTACTAAATAATAGTTATCTATATCGATAATATTACTACGATATCTATAGGTCTTTTCTAGGTCTCGTCGTAATTAGCTAAGTTCGTCTCCGCGTCTACTTATATTTATATCCTCGGACGTAAAGGAAGTTACTAAACTATTTATTCGTAAGGAAGAGGGAAAGGAGTTCTAGAATTTTAAGGTAGTAGCGCTTAAGTATTATTTAAGCGGCGACGAGGCTACTCTCCTTACTATTAGCCTCGCTCGTAACTTTTAGCGCGTTAGTACTATTAAATATAATTTAATCTCTATAAATTAACGCTATATAGCGTAGCGATTACTAAACTAAACTATTACCGGGGAGTCCTTATACTTACTATTATAACTTATAGTACGTTAGGCGGTAGTATTAGCCTTAGAATAAAGTCTTTATCTTTAAATTTCTCCTTAAGCTCCTTATTATACTACTAGTTATACTACTCGTATTCGTCTTTATTATTCTACGCTACTTCTATCGGTAGATCGGCCGATAATAGTACTAGTCTTCTAGGAAGCTAACTCGCTCTAGCCTATCGTTTCCTCGATATTAGGAAGTCTTCTAATTTATTACTAGTTAGCTAATTATCGATATCTATTCGTTTTCTCTAAACTTCGTTAAAGTTAGCTAGGATATTTTTAATTACTCTATAGCTTCGATTTAACGCGTAACGTATCGATAGAAACTTATCGCTATAGCGCGTCGTTAAGGCCTCCTCCTTATACGACGTCGATAAAGTATCCTTTTACCTTAGTCGATTTCTACTTCGGTTTTTAGCTTAGTCTCTATATTACCTACTTCTAGCTCTATTCGTAGAGTAATTAGTATAGCGTTTACGTCTCTCTAGTCGCGTTAGACTTACTATTTCGAAGTTTCCTTTACTTCTTCTTATACTTATTTCTTCTCGTATTATTATAGACTATACGACTATACCTTAGCTATATATAGTAGTATATTAAGACTTCTACTAGTTAAGTAGCGTAAGAAAATAGCGATATTAATGCGCCTTAGTACTAACCGAAATATAGTACTTAAAGAGAAAAAGGCTAATTATTTTATAATTAGTATACGCGTCTACTAAGGGTCGACGCCCTAACTAGCCGAACTAGATATAGTTATTCTAGGCCTAATTTAGCGCGATATACCTAGATATAGCCTTAGTTAAGTTAAATTTATATTATTAATCTCGACTCTACCTACGACTCTTTTATAGCCTACTATTTATTTAATAGATATCCTATATTTACTAAATCTACGCCTTACCTATACGTACGTCTATTCGTATTTCCTACTCCGATTTCTATTATACCTTAAACCTAAGATAATATTCTCCCTAGTTATATATATCCTATACCGCCGCCCGCTAGATCTACTAACTCGATATATATATCTTACTAATATTCGTATATTTATAGAAGATAACGTCCTTATCGAGCGCGTATACGATATCTTTCGTTAGAAAGTTTACGAACTTTCCGAATACTAAGTCGTCTATCCTTACTATCGCTATATTATATTTATACGAGAAGTAAAAGTCTAATAGTCGATAGATTATACCTTTATCTTCCTAATACCGCTAAACTATAATTACGCTTATTAATAATAACGTATCTCTAGATACTTATAAGAATAGAAGATATATCGATTAGAAGTATATAGAAGATACTAGCGATAATATCTAGGTATTCTCGTTATCGATCGGCCTTCGTACTAAATACTTACGACTAGACGTATATTCTTTATTCGTATCCGTCGTTAATTTTAGTACTTAATATTCCTCGAGGCGTACCGCTCGTCTTCGATAGTTACGACTTAGCTACTAAGCTATACGTCGGAGGTTACTCTATATCGTCGATTTATCTAGTTTTACTAGAATATAGCGGTGCCGTCGTACTTTTAGTATCTTTCTAATTATATCTTTTAATATTCGCCTTATAGCTATTCCCTATATTTATTCGCCTAGTATTCCTATCTCTTATAGTATTACTTAGAAGGTACTATATATATTATCGTACTCTTCTAACGTAATTTACTATCGAGATATCGTTCCGATAGTATAATTAACGCGTTTCTAGACTATTATTTACTAGGAGAACGTCTCTAGTCGCGATTCCGACGGTTAAGGTAGTCTTTACTATAAAAAAAAAAGAAGTCGTTCTTACTTAATAGAACTATAGTCTACGCTACTCTAGGTCTAAGTACGTTTATAACTATATTCTACTAGTAGGCGAGAATTTTAGTAGAGGTAAGTAGTAGTATATAAGTAGTTATATAACGACGCTTAGTTATTTAACCTAAATATATAACTATCGATTACTTAGTCGTCGATATTAAGAATTAATTAAACCTAAGTAAATCTAACTAGAACTTATAAAAACTACTTAAAGTTATCTACTCGTATTTATTTTAAAATACTAAGTACTAAATTTACTTACTTAAGCTAACCTTACCTACTCTATATATATACTCTATAATAATAGTAACTATTATCTTTTCTTATCTACTTTATAAATACCTTATAATACTATTAATTTAACTTTAATTTATATACTTTATTTATCTATAGTCTTAATCTTTAAACCTTATTAATTACTAGTACTTTTCTACTATTACTCGCCTCTAGAATAAGTAGTACTATTAGTACCTTCTAGGTCCTACTACTATACTCTACCTACGCCTTAAGTATTTCCTCCCTAAGCTTCTACTTAGTTAGTACCTTTAGCGGAAATATTTTCTTAAGCTATTATAGTAAGTAGTTTAATATTATCTATAGAGAAGTATAGGCTTATAAGGGAAGGTATTTTCTTATATTCTCCTTCGCTCTTTAACTATTTAGTCTAAAGTATTAATAGAGTACGACTATTTACTTTATTAATAGCCTCTTTATTTCCTATAATATATAGTTTAACTTTACTACGACTAAATATAACGTTTATACGAGCTCGATCGACTTAATAGCCGGCGCTCTTTCCGAGAATTAAAACGTTAGTAATAATAATATTCTATTCTATTCCTTAACTTTTATTAAAGGTCTTAATATCGACGCTAGTATATTTTTTACCTTCTATTCGAATAAGATTATATAACGCTTACGAGTAGAAGCGAATCTATATACTATACCTAGTAAGAATAGTAATAGTTATATTAAGATAAGTATTAACTATAAGCTTAACTAGATTAATTCTAATTATAATATAGATTAGGTTATATCGCGATTCTATAGTACCGAACTTCTTAGTTCTATTAGTAAGCTCCTTATCCTTCTTTAGCTAAACGCGAACGTTAATATAAACGAGAATATATTCGCGACCGAACGTTTCTTTATTAAACTATCGGACCTATTATACTAATAGACGTCGCTTATAGAAAGTAGAGTCGTCGGTAATAAGTCTATTTCTTTATATTAGGATATTAACTAGTTAAGCGATATCGTAGTATATACGATATTATATACGTAGTAGAATATATAGGTAACTATAGTAGATAAGCCGCGCTATTAAGATAGTTTTAAATTAAGCTTAAAAGTAGACTTAGATACTTAGTACTAGTACTAGTAGACTATTCTATAAAGAATTATTAATTAATACCTTACTAGTAGCGTAAGAGTATAATCCGAAAATAGCGATCGATTCGGCCTTAGATATACGTACGCCCTTATCGAATACTACTATTCGAACTCGCTCTTAGTATAGAGTATAGACTTTTACTTTAATAGCTAATATAGAAGTAGTATAGACTACGATAGTATAAGAGAGGATATAATTCCTTATCTATAATAATTATACGCGAAACTTAATTAATTTCTAGCTATCGAAGGTAATATTATTCTTAAATTAGTTAAAGTTTTCCTTAAGCGCGCTAAGTAGTACTTAATTCTCCTCGAATATAGAAGTAAAAGTATATAGTTTATTATCTTCTTATTAGTAATTAAGAAGTTAACGAATATAATAGCTAACTAATAAATATAGGGTACTAATAGTTACTCGCTTATCTTCGATACTAGAAATATATTTATCTTTCTACCGCTTATACTCTATATAAATAGTACCTACTAATATTATAGAATAATATATAGAGGCTTTCGTATTATCGAGGAGTTATATAAGTTTAGGTCGTATATCTAGTAATAGACGTCGTAGCTTTATAGCTTCTTTCTTTATAATCTCTATTTCCGTCTTAGTACTAAAGACGCGAACTATATATCGATTTCGAATCTCGGCTATATTACGTATAATACGAGATACTATAGTTATAATATAATTAACGAATAGATTTAAGGTAGAGAGGTATAAAACTTAAATATTTAGATCGCGTACTATTAGGAATAGCTTTATTAGTACCTTAGCTATATAGGTCTTACTAGTATCGAAAGGTCTAATAATAAGTATAAAACTAGTAGGGGCTTTACGAGCTAGTTCGAATACTTAACGTTAGTTATTATTTAAACTATCTATATAATTCTAAGTAGATATATCTACCTAGATAGGAACGAAAATATCGTACTTTAGAACGACGACTATATTATTTCTTAATAGTAGCTAACTAAGAGTAGATATATAGCTATCGATAGAAGCGAGACTAAGTTCTTTATAGAGTACTACTATTTCTATAACTCGATATCGATAAGAACGATTACTCTAGATAATTTAAAGCTTAACCGAGAGTAGAGTAGTAGTATTAATCGCTTCGACGTCGAGAGAAAGTTCTTCTTAAAGTAGAAGAATATCGTTAAGATTAAAGTCTAGTAGTTTATAGTTAAAGCTTTATAACTTTTTATTCTACTTTATAGTAAGGTAGATAGCGAGGAAGGTAAAAGAAATATTAAGTATATCGGTCGTAACTATTACGCTTAATATATTATTAAGATTTTTATTCTCGGTATCTATAACTTTAATTCGATTATTAGGAGAAAGACGAAAGTAGCTTCTAGTATCTAACGAAATTAATTCTAGATAGATACGATCTCCGCCTCTAGCGAGATATATAAAATATAATAGATATATATTCGCTTTATATAGTTATATTAAGTTACGAGTATATTTAGCCTCTTCTAAGTCGATAAGGGTCTATATAACTATATACTCTTAAATACTAATAAAGGAAGTCTTAGCTAGAACTCGAAAAACTAGTACTAGACGATCTTCTAGTAGAATAAACTCGTTATATTAGATAATAAAGGATTTTTTACCTAGATAAATCTACTTACTAAGAGAATACGCTTAAGACTTATTTTAAAACGATTATTCTAGGCCTATAACGCTACGAATAATATTTCTAACCTTACTAAATTCGTAAATATAGTATTTAATAGTCCTACTTTCGTCTATAGTCTTAAAGTAGGTTAAGAGTATAGAGAAATAATTAAATAGTATATTAACGAGTAGGTTTATAGTAGTATATAAACCCTAGTAGTAAGGTAAGATTAAAGTATAGTAGTCGCGTCCTTTTTCTTATACGTAGATATAGTATTTATCGCTATTAATCGACTCTAGTATACTACTATTTTAATTAAACGCTATAAAGGACTAAGAGATTATAGCTTTCTTAATAAATTTACCTTTAAATCTACGACGATTATTAAGAATACT